>NW_026990344.1:0-10269 GCF_963921805.1 Phalacrocorax carbo | reverse complement strand
CCCCCAGGTGCTGGGGGCACCCCCAGGCACGGGGACCCCCCCTCGGGCACCCCCAGGGTCAGGGACCCCCTGGCAGCCGCACCAAGGTCACCGTCTAGGGGGGCCCCGGGACCCCCCCCCCGGTGCTGGGGGCACCCCCAGGGTCAGGGACCCCCCCCCGGGCACCCCCAGGGTCCGGGACCCCCCGGCAGCCGCAACGAGGTCACCGTCTAGGGGGGCCCCGGGACCCCCCCCCCCCCGAGGTCACCGTCTAGGGGGGCCCCGGGACCCCCCCCGGTGCTGGGGGCACCCCCAGGGTCAGGGACCCCCCCCCCGGGCACCCCCAGGGTCAGGGACCCCCCGGCACCGAGCCAAGGTCACTGTCTGGGGGGGACCCTGGGACACCCCCCCCCCCATATCTGGGGTCCCCCCGGGGGGCGGCGCCCCCCCGGCATCACCCCAATGCTGATGTCATCACCTTGGGGGACCCCCCCCAGCTCAGCGCCCCTCCCCCCACCCCCGGGGTCCCCCCATGCCCCCCCCCCGGCGATGATGTCACAGCACGGTCGATGACGTCACAGCCTGGCGGGGGGGGGGGGGGGAGGGGGCCCCGCGGGTGCCGTGACCCGCTGGTGATGTCACCACCCGCTGCTGACGTCACGGCCGGGGGGGGACTTGTGACGTCACGGCGCCCAGCGCGGGTGGCCGGTGATGTCACGGCGCTCAGCAGCCAATGGCGCCGCCAGCTGGGGGCTGGTGATGTCACCGCGCCGGATGACGTCACAGCCTCGCACCCGGCGGCGGCCGATGACGTCACGGCCCCGGCAGCCAACCGCGTCGCGTGCCGCCTTGGCGCTCCCTGATGATGTCACAGCCCGCCGATGACGTCAGCACTGTGGGCTGCGCCCCGATGACGTCAGCACTGTGGACTCCCCGCCCCTCCGCGATGACGTCACCGCAGCGGGGGGGGGGGGGGGGGCGTCACCCTGGCGATGATGTCACCAACCGCCGCCATTACCGCGATGTCACTGCCAAGACTCTGCCCCGATGATGTCACGGGGCGGGGGCCTTTTTTTGATGATGTCACCTCTCTCCCCCCCTCCCCCCCCCGGGAGAGAGCACCCGTTTTTAACTCCCCTTCCCCGATGACGTCACGCCCCTGGTGATGACATCACCCTCTCGTTGAGTGCTCTGATGATGTAATACCCCCTCCCCCCTCCCCCCCGGAGGCACCGTGATGTCACAGCCCCGCCCGGGCCAAGGGCTCCTCCCCCACCCCCCACCCCCAAGATCGAAGCCATAGAATGGGGGGAGGGGGGGGCCCCGTGACCCCCCGGTGACCCCCCGTGACCCCTCCGTGACCCTTGCACGAGGAGGGGGGAGGGGTCAGCCTTCCCACGAGGGTCCCCGCCCCCTCCCCCCACGTGCCTTAGCGCCCTCCCCCCATCCCCTCCCCCCCTCCCCAGGCCGGGGACCCCCCTGGGGGGGAGGGGCGGGGTGGGGAGGGGCGGCCCCGTTTTAAGCAAAAAAAGACCCCCCCCAAAATCGCGAAGGGGGGGGTGGGGTGATGGGGGGAGGGGAATAAAGTGACGTTTCCCGCCCTCGCGCCTCAGTTTGGGGGGGGGCGGGGGGTGGGGGGGGGTGGGGGGTCCTATGGGGTCATTTGGGGGGTGGCCTGGGGGGTTGGGGGTGTCCTATGGGAGTGAGGGTGAATTGGGGGGGGGGCCCTGTGGGGCCTGGGGGGGACCCTGGGAGGTGGGGGTGGCTTTGGGGGGGGTCTCCTTGGGGGTGGGGGTGGGGCAATTGCGGGGGGTGCCACGGGATTGGGGGGGGTCCTACGAGGCTGAGGGTGATTTGGGGGGGTGTCCTACAGGGTGGGGAGTGATTTGGGGGTTCCTGGGGGGGGGTTTGGGGGGGGTCTCATGAGGGAATGGGCGGTTTGGGGGGGGAGTCCCATGGGGGTGGGGGAGGGGCACTTCAGCTGGTTGGGGGAGGGCCTCGTGGGGCTGGGGGTGCTTTTGGGGGACCCACGGGGGGGGACTTAGGGGGTCCCTCGAGTGCGAGATGGGGGGGAGGGGTGAGGAGGGTTTGGGGGGGGGTGGGGGGTGTCCCGTGGGGGGGGGTTGGGGGTCCCCAGAGTCCCCTGCCCCGAGCCTTGCGCTCTCATTGGCTGCTCGGTCTGCCGGTCATGGCCGACCCCGCCTCCGGGCTCTCAGGGGAAGTCCCGCCCTTTCCGCCGACCCCGCCCCCACGTCCCATTGGCTGCCGCGCCCGCCAATCCCTCTTTTTGAACTTCCCCCTCGGCCCCGCCCCTTCCGCCGACCGTTACGGCGCAAACAACGCCCCCCCGCTTCCGCCCGCCTCGCGCCCCTCGCCCTCCGAACCCACCAATCCCCGCTCACCGCCCTCCCCTTCCCTCTCTCGCTATTGGCCCGCGCTTCACCTCCTCCGCCGGGCATTGGTTTGGAGGGGCGGGGTGGGGCGTGGCCAGCGGGAGGCGGAGGTTATAAAGGGGTGGGGGGGGGGCCCCGGTGCGGGGCTCGGCGCGGCGGGTGGGCGGCGGCGGCGGCGGGAGCGGCCTCCGCGCACCGGCGGGACCGGGAGCGGGAGGGGGGGTCCCCACGGCGACCCCGGCCTCCCCCCCACCCTCGGCGACACCCCCTCACCCGTCCCATCCCCCCCCCGCCCCCGAGGCTTACCTTTGAACTCTCCGGTTCCGCGGTGGGGGGAAGGCCCGGCGCCATGGTGAGTGAGGCCTGGGAGGGGCTTGGGGGGGTGGTTTGGGGAGGGGGCACCCCCTGACGAGGGGTCTGGGGGTCACCCCCACACCCCCCGCCGTCCCCAGGCCCCGCCTTGGCCGGTGCGCGGGCTTGGGGGAGCCGGAGGGGGTTATTGGGGGTCTGGGGCGGTGGGGGGTTTGGGGGGGTCCTGGGGGCTGTGGGGGGTTAGGGAGGGTCGTGGGAGGGTCTGGGGGACGTGGGGGGGCCCTGTGGGGCTTAGAGGGGTCGGGGGGACGTGGGAGGGTCCTGTGGGGCTTAGGGGGGTCGTGGGGGAGTTTGGGGGGGTCATGGAGGGGTGAAGGTGGATTGGGGGGCTCGTAGACTGCTGGGGGGACTTTGCGGTGCTCGGGGGGGTTGGGGGGGGTCGTGGGGGGGTGGGTGAAGGTGGTTCTGGGGACCCCTGGTCCCGGTTCACCCCCTCCCTTCCCCCCCCCCAGGAGCCCCGTGGCGGTGCCTGGCAGGTGGGTGCTGGGGGGGAGGGGTCCCGCCCCCAATTTGGGGGTGCCGGGGGGAGGGGTCACGCCCCCAATTTGGGGGTGCTGGGGGGGAGGGGTCCCGCCCCCAATTTGGGGGTGCTGGGGGGGAGGGGTCCCGCCCCCAATTTGGGGGTGCCGGGGGGGAGGGGTCACTCCCCAATTTGGGGGTGCTGGGGGGGAGGGGTCCCGCCCCCAATTTGGGGGTGCCGGGGGGGAGGGGTCACTCCCCAATTTGGGGGTGCTGGGGGGGGAGGGGTCCCGCCCCCAATTTGGGGGTGCCGGGGGGAGGGGTCACTCCCCAATTTGGGGGTGCCGGGAGGGAGGGGTCACCCCCAATTTGGGGGTGCCGGGGGGGATCACGGGCTGGGGCCGTTTGAGTGACTCGGGGGGGTGTTACTGTGGGTGCCCCCCCCAATTTGTCCCCTAACATGGGGGGGTCTCAGTGGGAACATATGGGGTGAGGCCCCCCAAATCCGCCATAAGCTCAGTCGGGGGGGGGGTCTTGGGGGTCATTTGGTCTCCACTGTGTGAATTTGGGGTGCTGGGGGGGGGGCACAGCACCGTGACACCCCCATAGCCCCAGTTTGGGGGGGTCAGTTTGGCTTTGGGGGTCGGTTTGGCTTTGGGGGGTGGGGTTCGTTTGGGGGGTGGGGTTCGTTTGGGGGGGTCGGTTTGGCTTTGGGGGTGGGGTTCGTTTGGGGGGGTCGGTTTGGCTTTGGGGGGGTGGGGTTCGTTGGGGGGTCGGTTTGGCTTTGGGGGGTGGGGTTCGTTGGGGGGGGTCGGTTTGGCTTTGGGGGGTGGGGTTCGTTTGGGGGGGGACCGTCTGGCTTTGGGGGGGGGGTAACACCAGGTCGGGGGGGGGGTGTTAATTCACACTCTGCACCCCAAAAATGACCTGGAAGGCGGGGGGGGGGAGCACAAGTCTGCTGCCCCTGAGGGGCTTGTGGGGGTCCTGGGAGGAGTTTCAGGGGGGTGGTTGGTTTGGGGGGGGGGGGGTCGGTCTCTAACACCCCTATTTTTTGGGGTTCCCCCCCAGAACTCGAACGTGGAGAACCTGCCCCCCCACATCCTCCGCCTGGTCTATAAGGAGGTGTCGCTGCTCAGCTCCGACCCCCCCGACGGAATCAAGCTCTTCCCGAACGAGGAAGACATCACCGACGTCCAGGTCACCATCGAGGGGCCCGGTACGACACCCCCCCCCCCCCAAAAAAGCCCCCACCCCTAAATCCCCTTTAACCCGGGGGGTGGGGGCACCCCTAAATCACCCTCCTGCTGCAACCCAGCCTCAAAGCCGGAGCCCCCCGGGGCCGAGCGGGGTCTGGGGGGTGCCCAGCCCCCCTCACCCCCCTTCCTTTGGGTGTCCCCCCCCCCCCAGAGGGCACCCCCTACGCGGGGGGGGCTGTTCCGGATGAAGCTGGTCCTGGGGAAGGACTTTCCCGCCGCTCCCCCAAAAGGCTTTTTTCTCACCAAAATTTTCCACCCCAACGTCGGCCCCAGCGGGGAAATTTGCGTCAACGTCTTGAAAAGGGACTGGAGAGCGGAGCTGGGCATCCGGCACGTGCTGCTGGTGGGGCTGGGGGCGTCTGGGGGGCGCGGGGGGGGCGGGGGGGGGCGCCTGGGGGGGCTGGGGGGGGGTGGGGGGCCTTTGGGGAACCCCTGAGTCAGGGGCCGCGACGCCCCGGTCGCCTTTGCCTTGGGTTGGGGGCATGAATCTGGGGTGTCCTGGTTATTTGGGGGGGTTGGGGGGCGCCGGGGGGACGGGGGGGGGCGCCAGGGGGTGTTTGGGGGTCTATAGGGGCTTTGGGGGGGATTTTGGGGGCCTGTTTTTAGGGGGGTCCCAGTGATTTGGGGGGGTTAAAGGAGGAGGAATTGGAGGGGGGGGGAACAAGGTCCTGCCCCAGTTTGGGGGTTTCTGGGCAGGAATGGGGGGTCTCAGGTGTCGGGGGGGGTCCCAGGTGTCGGGGGGGACCCCAGGTTTTTTTGGGGGGGTGTCCCTGTTTTTTTTTGGGGGAAAACAAGGTCCTGCCCCAGTTTGGGGGTTTCTGGATGGGAGTGGGGGGTCCCAGGTGTCGGGGGGGGGTCCCAGGTTTTTTTGGGGGTTAAAGGGGAGGAATTTGGGGGGGAAAACAAGGTCCTGCCCCAGTTTGGGGGTTTCTGGACAGGAATGGGGGGGTCCCAGGTGTCGGGGGGGGGGGTCCCAGGTGTCGGGGGGGCTCCCGCGCGCCCTGGCCCCCCCCCCGACCCCCCCATTCTCGCCCCCCCAGACCATCAAATGCCTCCTGATCCACCCGAACCCCGAGTCGGCGCTGAACGAAGAGGCCGGTCGCCTCCTCCTGGAGAACTACGAGGAATACGCGGCGCGGGGCCCGGCTGCTGACGGAGATCCACGCGCGGGGGCCCCCCCCGCGCCCCCCCCGGACCCCCCCGGCGCCGCCACCGCCGCCCCCCCGGCCCCCCCCGACGGCCCCATGGCCAAGAAACACGCCGGCGACCGCGACAAGAAGCTCACGGCCAAGAAGAAAAAGCGATAAGAAACGGGCCCTGAGGCGGCTTTAAAGGGGGGGGGGGCGGCACCCCAGGACCCCAGGATACCCCCTGGGGGGGGGGTTTGGCCCCCCAAAATGCCCCCCGGGGGGTTTGGCCCCCCAAAAATACCCCCCAGGAGGAGTTTGACCCCCAAAAAATACCCCTCGGGGGGGGGGGGTTGTCCCCAAAAATATTCCCTGGGGGGGTTTTTGTCCCCCAAAAATACTTGTCCCCAAAAAATACCCCCCAGGAGGAGTTTGGGCCCCCAAAAGATACCCCTGGGGGGGGGTTTTGTCCCCAAAAAATGTCCCTCGGGGGGGGTTTTGTCCCCAAAAAATATTCCTGGGGGGGTTTGTCCTCCAAAAATACCCCCCAGGAGGAGTTTGGCCCCCTAAAAATACCCCTCGGGGGGGGGTTTGTCCCCGAAAATACCCCCTGAGGAAGGTTTAACCCCCCCCAAAAGCCCCCCGGGGGGGGTTTGACCCCCCCAAAATACACCCGCTGGGGGGGTTTGAACCCCGAAATACCCCCGGGGAGGGGAGGGTGGGGGGGCGTTTAACTCCAAAATCCCCCCCCCGGGGGGGGTCTCACCCCCCCTGCGCCCCCCCCCCCCCGCCCGCAGGACCCCTTTTTTTGGGGTGGGGGCGCAGAATAAACTGCCCCTTCTCTGCTCCCACCCTTTAATCTTTTGGGGGTGGGGGGGGTGGGGGTGGGCAGCTGCCCCTCCCCCCCCCCCCCTCGGCTTTAAGTTATTTAAATTATATAACAGAAAAACCACCAAAAAAAGGAGGAAAATCACCCAAACCCCCCCCCCGGCGCCGCGGGTTATTAAAGGCTTTTTGTTTTTCTAGCGCCGGCGTCTGTCGTCCCTGGGGGGGCCTCGCGGGGGGGTGGGGGGCTTTGCTCGGGGGGGTCTCACACGGGGGTCGGGCCTTGCACGAGGGGTCTCGCCCTGGCACGGCCCCGCGCACGTGCGTCGCACGAGGGCCCTCCCCTCCCCCCACCCCCCGGTGATTAATTAACCCCGACATTAATGCGCCTTAAGGAGCCCCCCCTCCCCCCCCCCCCCGGGCACCATCTGCTCCCCCCCCCCGGGTGATTAATTGACCCCGACGTTAATGAGCCTTAATAGGCTCTTGCCCCCCCCCCCGGTACCATCTGCTCCCCGGGGGGTCCCCCCCACCCCTCAAAGTGGGGGGGGTCCCCTGTACAGGGGGGTGGGGGGAGAGTTTGGGGGGGGGGTCTCGGGGGTCCCAATGTGGGGAGGAGGTTGGGGGGGGGGATTGTTGGGGGGGGAGGGGCTCAGGAGGTCCCATAGAGGGGGTTTGGGGGGGGTCCCAAGTTGGGGGTCCCCATACAGGGGGTGCTGGGGGGGGAGTTTGGGGAGGGGTTATTTGGGGGGGGTGTCGGGGGGGGGGGTTGTCCCATACAGGAGGGTTGGTGGGGGAGGTTTATTTGGGGTGGGGGCTTCTGATGGGGGGTGTAACGGGGGGGGTTGGGGGATGAAGGAGGGGGGGTCCATGGAGGGGCTGTTGGGGGGGGGGGGTTGTGCTTGGGGAGGGGGCTTCATTTGATGGGGGGAGTGTGGGGTGGGGAGGGGTCCCCTCAGGGAAGGGGTGTCCCCATATGGGGGGGGGGGGCTGGAGTTGGGGTCCCCTCAGGGAAGGGGTGTCCCCATATGGGGGGGGGGCTGGAGTTGGGGTCCCCTTGGGGAAGGGGTGTCCCCATATGGGGGGGGTCTGGAGTTGGGGTCGTCTCAGGGAAGGGGTTGTCCCCATATGGGGGGGGTCTGGAGTTGGGGTCCCCTCGGGGAAGGGGTGTCCCCATATGGGGGGGGTCTGGAGTTGGGGTCGTCTCAGGGAAGGGGTGTCCCCATATGGGGGGGGGCCACAGTTGGGGTCCCCTCTCAAGGGGGTGCTGGGGGAGGGGGGGGTCCCATCACCATCCCATCCTCAAGCATCATTTCCCCCCCATCCCCCATCCCCACGTGCCCCCGCTAAGCCGGGATCACCTTCACCCCCCCGGGGGGTCTGGGGGGGGGGGGGGGGCGTGTCTGGGGGACCCTCCCCCAAACCCCAGCGCTATAAGAGGCGCCTGGGCACCGCGGCGTCGCGGGGGGGGGTGCGTGTGCCTGCGTCCCATCGCGCTCCCATCCCCACCATCCTCCTCCTCCTCATCCGCGGCCGTCGCGGGCGGGGGGGTGGGCGGCAGAAGGGGGGCGGGGGGGGGTGGTGGGGTGGGTCGGGGGTCCTTTGAGGGGAGCCATGGGGAACGCGCGGAGCGGGGCTCTCTCCAAGGAGATCCTGGAGGAGCTGAAGTCGAGCACGCGCTACTCGGAGGAGGAGCTGTGCCGCTGGTACGAAGGCTTCCAGCGCCAGTGCCCCAGCGGGCGCATCAGCCGCGGGGAGTTCGAGAAGATCTACGGCACCTTCTTCCCCAACTCGGACCCGCAGGGCTACGCGCGCCACGTCTTCCGCAGCTTCGACACCAACGACGACGGCACCCTCGATTTCCGGGAGTACATCATCGCGCTGCACCTCACCTCCTCCGGCAAGACCCACCTCAAGCTGGAGTGGGCCTTCTCCCTCTTCGACGTCGACCGCAACGGGGAGATCAGCAAAGGGGAGGTGCTGGAGATCATCACGGTGAGGGGCCGCGGCGGGGTGGGGGAGCTGTGGGGTGAGACGGTCCCGTGGGGCAAAATGGTCCCGTGGAGGGATGGGGGAGCTGTGGGGTGAGAAGGTCCCGTGGGGCAAAATGGTCCCGTGGAGGGATGGGGGATCTGTGGGTGGGAGAAGGTCCCACAGGTGGGAGAGTTCCGTGGAGGGCTGGGGAATCTATAGGGCAAAAAAAGGTCCCGTGGGGCAAAATGGTCCCGTGGAGGGATGGGGGATCTGTGGGGTGAGAAGGTCCCGTGGGGCAAAATGGTCCTGTGGAGGGATGGGGGATCTGTGGGGTGAGAAGGTCCCGTGGGGCAAAATGGTCCCGTGGAGGGATGGGGGAGCTGTGGGGTGAGAAGGTCCCGTGGGGCAAAATGGTCCTGTGGAGGGATGGGGGATCTGTGGGGGGAGAAGGTCCCACAGGTGGGAGAGTTCCGTGGAGGGCTGGGGAATCCATAGGGCAAAAAAGGTCCCATGGGGCAAAATGGTCCCATGGAGGGACAGGGGATCTCTGGGGTGAGAAGGTCCCATGGGGCAAAATGGTCCTGTGGGGCAACAGGGAATCTATAGGGTGAAAAGGTCCCGTGGGGCAGGAAGGTCCCACAGAGGGACGGGGACTCTATGGGGTGAGCCGGGTCCCATGGGGCACCGGGGAATCTCTGGGGCGAGAAGCTCCTGTGGGGCAAGAACGGCCCACGGGGGGGGGGGGGAAGACAGGCCCATGGCGTAATGGGGATCTATGGGGTGAGCGGATCTATGGGGCAGGAGGAGCCTGTGGGGCAAGAGGGTCCCACAGTGTGACAGGGAATCTGTGGGGCAAGAAGATGCTGTGGGGCAGCGGGGATCTATGGGGCGGGTGAGAGGGGTTTCTCACCCCGCCATGGGGAGAAATCTATGGGGCGAGACGGGTCTGCACACGCAGGTGCCCTCCCCCACCCCGCCCCTCCCCCCGGGTCAGGATTAGCCCCCGGGGGGGGGGAGGGGGCGGGGCTTAGGCACTAATTGGCTTTGCCCCCCCGCCCCTCCCCCCCCCACCCCCCCCGTTAATCGCGGATGGAAAAAATCCGGGGGGGCGGGGAGGGGTTTAAGTGGATTTGGGGGCGCGGGGGGGGCTAATCCGCCCCTCCCCCCCCCCGGGGTTAATGAAGGCCCGGCTCTATAGGGTCGGGGGGGCTCTATAGGGGCTGGGGGGGGTCTATAGGGGTGGGGGGTGCCCCCTGTGAGGGGGGGGTTATAGGGTCTCTGTGGGGCTGGGGGGGGGGTGTGTGTCTCTATGGGAGCCCCCCCGTTCTGGGGAGCCCTATGGGGGGGCTCTATAGGGGCCCTGGGGGGGGGGGTGTGTGTGTGTGTCCCTGGCGTGTTTGTAGGGCTCGGGGGGGGTCCGGGGGGTGCCGGGGGCGGGTCCCGGGGGCGGGCGCCCCCGCTGACCCCGCCCCCCGCTGACCCCGCCCCCCGCTGACCCCGCCCCCCGCTGACCCCGCCCCCCCGCTGACCCCGCCCCCCCGCTGACCCCGCCCCCCGCTGACCCCGCCCCCCGCTGACCCCGCCCCCCCGCTGACCCCGCCCCCCGCTGACCCCGCCCCCCGCTGACCCCGCCCCCCGCTGACCCCGCCCCCCCCGCTGACCCCGCCCCCCGCTGACCCCGCCCCCCGCTGACCCCGCCCCCCGCCCCCCCCCCCAGGCCCTGTTCCGGATGATCCCCCCCGAGGAGCAGCAGCAGCTGCCGCCGGACGAGAACAGCCCCCAGAAACGGGCCGACAAGCTCTGGGCCTTCTTCGGCAAGGGCGAGCACGGTGCGGCCCCCCCGCGCCCCCCAACCGACCCCCCACCGCCCCCCGCGCCCCCCAA
>NW_026990343.1:0-69165 GCF_963921805.1 Phalacrocorax carbo | reverse complement strand
GCTGCCGACCCCTGCCCGGGTCCGGGGCGGGGGGGACTGTCAGTCATTTGGGGGGGGGGGTGTCCGTGTCCAACCGCCCCCCCCCCCACCCCGAGCTCATTGTTCCCCGCCCCCCGGCCCCCCCCCGCCCGCCGCCCCCGGCCCCCCCCCCCCGCCCCCCGCCCGCCGCCCCCCATCCATCACCCGCTGACAGCTCCGGCGGCGGCGAATTAGCACCTAAATCGAATATTGATCAGCGCGGCGGCCGCTCCGCTCCGCTGCCCCCCCGCGCCCCCCCGCGCCCCCCCGCGCCCCCCCCGCGCCCCCCCGAGTCCCCCCGCGCCCCCCCCCGAGTCCCCCCCGCGCCCCCCCCCGCGCCCCCCCGCGCCCCCCCGCGCCCCCCCCGCGCCCCTCCGCGGCCCCCCGAGCCCCCCCGCGCCCCCCCGCGCCCCCCCGCGCCCCCCCGAGCCCCCCCGCGCCCCCCCGCGCCCCCCCCGCGCCCCCCCGAGTCCCCCCGCGCCCCCCCGAGCCCCCCCGCGCCCCCCCGCGCCCCTCCGCGGCCCCCCGAGTCCCCCCCGCCCCCCGGCACCGGGACTCCCCGCGCCTACCGAGACCCCCCGAACAGGGACCCCAGGCACCGGGACCCCCCCGAACCGGGACCCCCCCGAACAGGGACCCCCCACATCCGGGACCCCCCCCGAACCGGGACCCCCCGAACAGAGACCCCCCCCCGCACCGGGACCCCCCGAACAGGGACCCCCCCACATCCGGGACCCCCCCGAACCGGGACCCCCCGAATAGGGACCCCCCCCCGCACCGGGACCCCCCGAACAGAGACCCCCCTCCGCACCGGGACCCCCCGAACAGGGACCCCCCCCCCGAACAGAGACCCCCCGAATACGGACCCCCCCCCCAAACAGGGACCCCCCCCAACCTGCCCCACCCACCGGGGTGAGACACCCCCCCCGTACCGGGACCCGGGGGGGGCCCCGGCAGCCGGGGGGAGGGGAGGGGGCACTCCCGGCCGCCTGGGTTCCCCCCCCGCCCCCCCCCCCGCCCCCCCCCCGCCCCGGCGGCGCCGTTAATCACCGCCGAGCAATTAAGGAGGGGACGGGGCGTGTCCAGCCCCCTCCCCCCCCGACAGACAGACGGACAGACAGAGCCCCCCGGACAGACCGGCCCCCCAGACGGTCAGACAGACGCCCCCCCCCCCGAGCCAGACAGACCGACACCCCGCCCCCAGACGCACCGACCACCCCCAGACAGAGGGACTCCCCCCAGACGGACAGACACACACACAGCCGCCCCCCCCCCAGACGGACAGACAGACGGACAGACAGACGCCTGTCCATGGGGGGAGGGGGTGGGGTGTGTCCCCCCCCCACGCCTTAACCCCCCGTGTGCCGGGGCGGGGGGCACCGGCCGCCCCTCACCCACCCCCCCCCCGGGCCTGGGCGCTTGTCCCGTCCGTGTGTCCTGTCCGTGTGTCCCGTCCGTGTGTCCTGTGTGTCATGTCCGTGTGTCCTGTCTGTCCTGTCTGTGTGTCCTGTCCGTCTGTCCTGTCCCTGTGTCCCGTCCGTGTGTCCTCTCTGTGTCCTATGTGTCATGTCCGTGTGTCCTGTCCCTGTGTCCTGTCCCTGTGTCCTGTCCGTGTGTCCTGTGTGTCATGTCCGTGTGTCCCCATGTCCTGCCCATCTGTCCTGTCTGTCTGTCCTGTCTGTCCGTCCTGTCCCTGTGTCCCGTCCGTGTGTCCTGTCTGTCCTGTCTGTATGTCCTGTCTGTCCTGTCCATCTGTCCTGTCCCTGTGTCCTGTCCGTGTGTCCCGTCCGTGTGTCCTGTCTGTGTGTCCTGCCCGTCTGTCCTGTCCCTGTGTCCTGTCCCTGTGTCCTGTCTGTCATGTCTGTCATGTCTGTGTGTCCTGTCCCTGTGCCCTGTCTGTCTGTCCTGTGTGTCCCGTCCGTGTATCCTGTGCGCGTGTCCCCATGTCCTGTCCGTGTCTCCTGTCCATGCCTCTTGTCCGTGTGTCCTGTCCGTGTGTCCCCACGTCCTGCCCGTGTGTCCTGCACATGTGTCCTGTCCGTGTGTCCCGTCCCCATCCCCTGCCCACCCACTCCCACGCCCAACCGCAGCCGGGCCACCGTGGGGACCCCGTGGGACCCCGCTGGGACCCCGTGGGGACCCCGTGGGGATGCCGTGGGGACCCCGTGGGACCCCGTGGGACCCCGTGGGCACCGTGGGGACCCCGTGGGACCCCGTGGGACCCCGCTGGGACCCCGTGGGCACCGTGGGGATGCCGTGGGGACCCCGCTGGGACCCCGTGGGACCCCGTGGGCACCGTGGGGACCCCGTGGGACCCCGTGGGCACCGTGGGGATGCCGTGGACCCCACTGAGACCCCGTGGTGTGGCGTGGGGCCCCGTTGGGACCCCGCTGGGACCCTGTGGGCACCGTGGGGATGCTGTGGGACCCCATTGGGACCCCATTGGGACCCCGTGGGCACTGTGGGGATGCTGTGGGGCCCCGTTGGGACCCCGCTGAGACCCCGTGGGCCCCGTGGGCACCGTGGGGATGCCATGGGGATGCCGTGGGGCCCTGTTGGGACCCCATTGGGACCCCGTTGGGACCGGTGGGCACCGTGGGGATGCCGTGGACCCCACTGAGACCCCGTGGTGTGGCGTGGGGCCCCGTTGGGACCCCGCTGGGACCCTGTGGGCACCGTGGGGATGCCGTGGGGCCCTGTTAGGACCCCGCTGGGACCCCGTGGGCACCGTGGGGATGCCGTGGGGCCCTGTTGGGACCCCGCTGGGATCCCGTGGGCACTGTGGGGATGCCGTGGGGCCCTGTTGGGACCCCGTTGGGACCCCATGGGCACTGTGGGGATGCCGTGGACCCCACTGAGACCCCGTGGTGTGGCGTGGGGCCCCGCTGGGACCCTGTGGGCACCGTGGGGATGCCATGGGACCCCATTGGGACCCCGCTGGGACCCCGCTGGGACCCCGCGGGCCCCGGGGAGGTGCCGGGGGGCCCCGTGGGGCGGCGCGGGCGCCGTCCGGGCCCGGGGGGTCGCGGGGGGCCGGTGGCGGCGGGCGCTGCCGGGGCCGACAGCTTGAGCGATGGGCGGCATTAACCAGTTAATCCGCCTGATTGAATGTTTGCTTCCTCCAAATTGAAACATTAAACAACGCGGGGCCGGGCGGGCGGCGACAAATCACTCATGAAAGATTCATTTTCTCCCGAATAATGCGGCTCATGAGCGCGGAATATCCAAATAGGCGGCGGCGGCAACTCCCCTTCCCGCCCGCCGCCCCCCGCCCGGCCCCCGCCCGCCGCCCCGGGCGGGATGGGGGGCGGGGGGGATCCTGCGGGATGGGGGGCGCGGGGGGATCCTGCGGGATGGGGGGCGCGGGGGATCCTGCGGGATGGGGGGCGGGGGGGATCCTGCGGGATGGGGGGCGCGGGGGGATCCTGCGGGATGGGGGGGCGGGGGGGATCCCGAGGGATGGGGGGCGCTGAGGGATGGGGGGCGGGGGGGGATCCTGCGGGATGGGGGGCGCTGAGGGATGGGGGGCGCGGGGGGAATCCTGCGGGATGGGGGGGCGCTGAGGGATGGGGGGCGCTGAGGGATGGGGGGCGCGGGGGGATCCTGCGGGATGGGGGGCGCTGAGGGATGGGGGGCGGGGGGGGGATCCTGCGGGATGGGGGGCGCTGAGGGATGGGGGGGCGGGGGGATCCTGCGGGATGGGGGCGCTGAGGGATGGGGGGCGGGGGGATCCTGCGGGATGGGGGCGCGGCGGGGGGATCCTGCGGGATGGGGGGCGGGGGGATCCTGCGGGATGGGGGGCGCGGGGGGATCCTGCGGGATGGGGGGCGCTGAGGGATGGGGGGCGCTGAGGGATGGGGGGCGCGGGGGGATCCTGCGGGATGGGGGGCGCTGAGGGATGGGGGGCGGGGGGATCCTGCGGGATGGGGGGCGGGGGGGATCCTGCGGGATGGGGGCGCTGAGGGATCCTGCGGGATGGGGGGGCGGGGGGATCCTGCGGGATGGCGGGGGCGGGGGATCCTGCGGGATGGGGGGCGCGGGGGGATCCTGCGGGATGGGGGGGCGCTGAGGGATGGGGGGCGGGGGGATCCTGCGGGATGGGGGGCGCTGAGGGATCCTGCGGGATGGGGGGCGCTGAGGGATGGGGGGCGGGGATCCTGCGGGATGGGGGGCGCGGGGGGATCCTGCGGGATGGGGGGCGCTGAGGGATCCTGCGGGATGGGGGGTGCTGATGGATCGCGTGGGATGTGGGGTGTGGGGTGCTGAGGGGTGCGGGGTACGGGATGGGGGATGCTGAGGGATGCGGGATGGGGCGGGATGGGGGGTGTGGGGTGCTGAGGGGTGCGGGATGGGGTGGGATGCGGGATGTGGGGTGCTGAGGGATGCGGGATGGGGCAGGATCGGGGGTGTGGGGTGCTGAGGGATGCGGGATGGGGCGGGATGGGGGGTGTGGGGTGCTGAGGGGTGCGGGGTACGGGATGGGGATGCTAGGGATCCTGCAGGATGCGGGATGTGGGGTGCTGAGGGATGCGGGATGGGGCGGGATGGGGGGTGTGGGGTGCTGAGGGATGCGGGATGGGGCGGGATGGGGGGTGTGGGGTGCTGAGGGATGCGGGATGGGGCGGGATGGGGGGTGTGGGGTGCTGAGGGGTGCGGGATGGGGAGGGATGTTGAGGAAAGCGGGGTGTTGAGGGACGCTGAGGGACGCGGGGTGTGGGATGAGGGATGCGGGGGGATGCGGGGTGTTGAGGGACACTGAGGGATGCTGGGGGATGCAGCAGGGTGGGGGATGTTGAGGAATCCTGTGGGATGCGGGATGTGGCGGGGTAGGGGGTGTTGGGGTGGCTGAGGGATGGGGGATGCTGTGGGCCGTGGGGTGTTGAGGGATGCTCTGGGCTGCGGGATCCCGTGGGATGCGGGATGCTGTGGGATGATGTCAGACAACCCGGCATGGGGGGTGCTGCGGGATGCGGGATCCTGAGGGATGCGGGATGCAGGACACCGAGGGATGCTGCGGGAGGTGGGGTGCTGCGGGAGGAGGGGTGCTGCGGGAGGAGGGGGTGCTGCGGGAGGTGGGATGCTGCGGGAGGAGGGGGTGCTGCGGGAGGTGGGATGCTGCGGGAGGAGGGGGTGCTGCGGAGGTGGGATGCTGCGGGGAGGTGGGGTGCTGCGGGAGGTGGGGTGCTGCGGGAGGTGGGGTGCTGCGGGAGGAGGGATGCTGCGGGAGGAGGGGGTGCTGCGGGAGGAGGGATGCTGCGGGAGGAGGGGGTGCTGCGGGAGGAGGGGTGCTGCCGGGAGGAGGGGGTGCTGCGGGAGCAGGGGATGCTGCGGGAGGAGGGGGTGCTGCGGGAGGAGGGGTGCTGCGGGAGGAGGGGGTGCTGCGGGAGGAGGGATGCTGCGGGAGGTGGGGTGCTGCGGGAGGAGGGATGCTGCGGGAGGTGGGGTGCTGCGGGAGGTGGGATGCTGCGGGAGGAGGGGGTGCTGCGGGAGGAGGGGTGCTGCGGGAGGAGGGGGTGCTGCGGGAGGTGGGATGCTGCGGGAGGAGGGGTGCTGCGGGAGGAGGGGGTGCTGCGGGAGGAGGGGATGCTGCGGGAGGAGGGGTGCTGCGGGAGGAGGGGTGCTGCGGGAGGTGGGGTGCTGCGGGAGGTGGATGCTGCGGGAGGAGGGGGTGCTGCGGGAGGTGGGATGCTGCGGGAGGAGGGGTGCTGCGGGAGGTGGGATGCTGCGGGAGGAGGGGTGCTGCGGGAGGTGGGATGCTGCGGGAGGAGGGGGTGCTGCGGGAGGTGGGATGCTGCGGGAGGAGGGGGTGCTGCGGGAGGTGGGTGCTGCGGGAGGTGGGATGCTGCGGGAGGTGGGATGCTGCGGGAGGAGGAGGTGCTGCGGGAGGTGGGGTGCTGCGGGAGGTGGGATGCTGCGGGAGGAGGGGGTGCTGCGGGAGGAGGGGTGCTGCGGGAGGTGGGGTGCTGCGGGAGGAGGGGGTGCTGCGGGAGGTAGGATGCTGCGGGAGGAGGGGGTGCTGCGGGAGGTGGGATGCTGCGGGAGGAGGGGGTGCTGCGGGAGGTGGGATGCTGCGGGAGGTGGGGGTGCTGCGGGAGGTGGGATGCTGCGGGAGGTGGGACTCGGGGAAGATGCAGGATGCAGGATTTTGAGGGATGCTGCGGGATGAGGGATGCAGATGCGGGACGCTGGGGGATGGGGGGATGTGGGGGGACGCTGGGGACACTGGGGGATGCCACAGGGTGCGGGGTGGGGGGGGGCATCCCGGGACGGGGAGCAGCCGGACGCTCCCTGGCACCCCCGCACAGAGGCTCCAGGCAGCCCCCTCCCCACAGGCGTCATCCCCTTCCCACCACAGCCGGGGGGCGTCCCGGGGGGGGGACACGGCCCCGAGCACACGCGTGTGCGCGCACACGGGCCTTGCACACACGCCGTTACATGGGACCACACGCATGTGCACAGGGACACAGGCTGGGCGGGGCGGGGGGCGTGATGCCGCTGTGTCCCCCGGGGCTGGGGGAGCGGGGGGTCCCCATCCTGTCCCTCTGTCCGTCTGTCCATCCCATGGGGGGGGAATATGTCACACACGTGGGTCATGGGTGACGGTGCTGGTGGCCTGGGGATGGGGATGTGTCATGTGTCCCCCCCCCCCAGGCTGGGGACACCCCAAGGCCGGGGATGCCCCCCATCCCGGGGGGGGGGGGGGTCAGCAGCCTCCCCCCATGTCCGTCTGTCCTGCCTGCTGCTGCCTGTCCCCCTCATCCCTGCCGCACCCCGCCCCCCGCAGCTTCCCACCCCTGTGCCCATCCAGCTGTCCGTCCAGCTGTCTGTCTGTCCCCCTTCTCCCTCTGTCCGTCTGCGTCCCCGGACACCGTCAGCCTGATGTCGCCCCGAGGGTCTCCGTCACCCCCGTACCCCGCTGACACCCCCTTATCCCTCCGTCACCCCTTAATGCCTGGGTCACCCCCGTATCCCCCGATACCCCCTTGTCCCTGTATCACCCCTTAATGCCCCCATCACCCCCCAATCCCCCATCCCCCCTTATCCCTCTGTACCCCCCAATCCCCCCATCCCCCCCTTATCCCTCTGTACCCCCCAATCCCCCCATCCCCCCCTTATCCCTCTGTACCCCCCAATCCCCCATCCCCCCCTTATCCCTCTGTACCCCCCAATCCCCCCATACCCCCCTTATCCCTCTGTACCCCCCAATCCCCCCATCCCCCCCTTATCCCTCTGTACCCCCCAATCCCCCCATCCCCCCCTTATCCCTCTGTACCCCCAATCCCCCCATCTCCCCCTTATCCCTCTGTACCCCCCAATCCCCCATCCCCCCCTTATCCCTCTGTCACCCCCCAATCCCCCATCCCTCCCTTATCCCTCTGTCACCCCCCAATCCCCCATCCCCCCCTTATCCCTCTGTCACCCCCCAATCCCCCCATCCCCCCCTTATCCCTCTGTCACCCCCCAATCCCCCATCCCCCCCTTATCCCTCTGTCACCCCCCAATCCCCCCATCCCCCCCTTATCCCTCTGTACCCCCCAATCCCCCCATCCCCCCCTTATCCCTCTGTACCTCCAATCCCCCCATCCCTCCCTTATCCCTCTGTACCCCCCAATCCCCCCATCCCCCCCTTATCCCTCTGTACCCCCCAATCCCCCCATCCCCCCCTTATCCCTCTGTACCTCCCAATCCCCCCATCCCTCCCTTATCCCTCTGTACCCCCCAATCCCCCATCCCCCCCTTATCCCTCTGTCACCCCCCAATCCCCCCATCCCCCCCTTATCCCTCTGTCACCCCCCAATCCCCCATCCCCCCCTTATCCCTCTGTCACCCCCCAATCCCCCCATCCCCCCTTATCCCTCTGTACCCCCCAATCCCCCCATCCCCCCCTTATCCCTCTGTACCTCCCAATCCCCCCATCTCCCCCTTATCCCTCTGTACCCCCCAATCCCCCCATCCCCCCCTTATCCCTCTGTCACCCCCCAATCCCCCATCCCTCCCTTATCCCTCTGTCACCCCCCAATCCCCCATCCCCCCCTTATCCCTCTGTCACCCCCCAATCCCCCCATCCCCCCTTATCCCTCTGTCACCCCCCAATCCCCCATCCCCCCTTATCCCTCTGTCACCCCCCAATCCCCCATCCCCCCCTTATCCCTCTGTACCCCCCAATCCCCCCATCCCCCCCTTATCCCTCTGTCACCCCCCAATCCCCCCATCCCCCCCTTATCCTTCTGTCACCCCCCAATCCCTCCATCCCCCCCTTATCCCTCTGTACCCCCCAATCCCCCATCCCCCCCTTATCCCTCTGTACCCCCCAATCCCCCCATCCCCCCTTATCCCTCTGTCACCCCCCAATCCCCCATCCCCCCCTTATCCCTCTGTACCCCCCAATCCCCCCATCCCCCCCTTATCCCTCTGTACCCCCCAATCCCCCATCCCCCCCTTATCCCTCTGTACCCCCCAATCCCCCCATCCCCCCCTTATCCCTCTGTACCCCCCAATCCCCCTTCACCCCCTTATCCCTCTGTCACCCCCCAATCCCCCCATCCCCCCCTTATCCCTCTGTCACCCCCCAATCCCCCATCCCCCCTTATCCGTCACCCCCCAATCCCCCCATCCCCCCCTTATCCCTCTGTACCCCCCAATCCCCCCATACCCCCCTTATCCCTCTGTACCCCCCAATCCCCCCATCCCCCCCTTATCCCTCTGTACCCCCCAATCCCCCCATCCCCCTTATCCCTCTGTCACCCCCCAATCCCCCATCCCCCCCTTATCCTCTGTACCCCCCAATCCCCCCATACCCCCCTTATCCCTCTGTCACCCCCCAATCCCCCCATACCCCCCTTATCCCTCTGTACCCCCCAATCCCCCTTCACCCCCTTATCCCTCTGTCACCCCCCAATCCCCCTTCACCCCCTTATCCCTCTGTCACCCCCCCCAATCCCCCTTATCCCTCTGTCACCCCCCAATCCCCCATCCCTCCCTTATCCCTCTGTACCCCCCAATCCCCCATCCCCCCCTTATCCCTCTCTCACCCCCCAATCCCCCCATCCCCCCCCTTATCCCTCTGTCACCCCCCAATCCCCCATCCCCCCCTTATCCCTCTGTCACCCCCCAATCCCCCCATCCCCCCTTATCCCTCTGTCACCCCCCAATCCCCCATCCCCCCCTTATCCCTCTGTACCCCCCAATCCCCCCATACCCCCCTTATCCCTCTGTCACCCCCCAATCCCCCCATCCCCCCCTTATCCCTCTGTACCCCCCAATCCCCCTTCACCCCCTTATCCCTCTGTCACCCCCCAATCCCCCTTCACCCCCTTATCCCTCTGTCACCCCCCAATCCCCCCTTATCCCTCTGTCACCCCCCAATCCCCCATCCCTCCCTTATCCCTCTGTACCCCCCAATCCCCCATCCCCCCCTTATCCCTCTCTCACCCCCCAATCCCCCATCCCCCCCTTATCCCTCTGTACCCCCCAATCCCCCCATCCCCCCCTTATCCCTCTGTCACCCCCCAATCCCCCCTTATCCCTCTCTCACCCCCCAATCCCCCATCCCCCCCTTATCCCTCTGTCACCCCCCAATCCCCCTTCACCCCTTATCCCTCTGTCACCCCCCAATCCCCCCCTTATCCCTCTGTCACCCCCAATCCCCCCCATCACCCCGCCTCCCCCCCCCATCCCGCTGCCCATCCATCCCGGTGGTGTCCGTCCATCCCGGTGTCCGTCCGTCCGCCCCCCCGCTCCCCCCCCCGCCCTCCCCTCCCCCGTCCCTCTCTCCTTTGTCTCTCCCTCTCTCCCGCTCTCAAGTGTTTTCAATTTTATTCTGAGTGGAATTAACTACCCCTGATGTCAAATTGCCGCCGCAATCGATAATAATATCTTTACAAAAGAGGATATTCTTCTCTCTGCGAACGGCCCCTGAAAAATGGAAAATTTAGTCGAAATTGATTCATTACTTGACACTTTATAGGACGGGCCTGCTATTGATCGGGGGCTGTCATGTCCTATCTGCCGTAATCGAAGCTGAGCCGCGCTGTCGATGGGGGTATTTTTCATAATTCCAGGAGACCAGACAGATACGAAAACACACGCGGCTCCCGCCCGCCCCCCCCCCCCGCCCGCCCCCCTCCCTCCGCCGCCCCCGGACCCCCGCGCGCGGACCACCGACCGGCCGCCCGCGGGGATGGGGGCACCCACCCCCCCACCCCCGCCCCCAGAGCAAATGGGGGGACCCCCTGCTGGGAGGGGGGGCGGGGGGGGCAGGGAGGGGGGGCAGGGAGGGTCCCCCCCCCATCCCCATTCTGCCTCCGGGGACTCCCCACACACACACAAGGGGGTGGGAATGGGAAGGGTGACACACACACCCCCCCCCGACCCAAAATGGGGGACCCCCCGGTGAGGCTGGGGTCGGGGAGGGGGTCCCCAGAGCCAAAATGGGGGGACCCCCCCCAACCAATGAGTTTGGAGTCAGAAGGTAGGGGGGGTGTGTCGTTCCCCCCAGCCCCAAAATGGAGGGTACCCCCTGCTGGGATCGGGGCGGGGGGGGGGGGGCGTGTGTGTGTGTGTCCCCGGACCACAAATTGGGGGACTCCCCCACCCCCCCGTAAGCACAAGGTTTGGGGTTAGGAGGGCGTCCCCCAGACCCAAAATGGGGAGGGGGGGAACCCCTGATGGAGATGGGGAGGAGGGGGGGGTTCCCCCAGAATGGGTCAGGGTGGAAGGGGGTCCCCCAAGATCAAAAATTTGGGGGTTCCCCCTCCTGGGATCTGGGAGAGGGGCCCCCAGACACAGATCGGGGGGGGAAATGCCCCTCCCGAGGGTGGGGGGGGGGTGTCAGGGCGGGAAGGGCATCCCCCAGCCCCAAAAGTGGGGGGGCCCTCCCAGACCCTCCCATAATGAATTTGAGGTGTAAAAGGCGTCCCCCAGACCCCAGATTTGGGGACACACCCCCCAAGAAGAGGCTTGGGGTGGGAAATGCCCCCCTCGAGAACCATAACCGTGGGGTGCCCCCCCCCCGGTGCCTCGCCAGCCCACCCACGCTGCCCCTTCGTTTAACCGCCGCTAACGAGGTCCCTGCTCGGGGACGCCGCCGTGACAGCCCGTGGGGGGGGTGGGGGGCACACGCGTGTGCGTCCTGCCAGCACGGGCGCGTGTCACACGCCGGCTGCGTGTGCAAGGCCACGCTCGTCACGGCACGCGTGTGTCACGGCACGCACGTGCCAAGGCTTCGGCCTCCTCCGGGCACACGTTTGCACACGCGTGTGCGGCACGCCTGCAGCCTTCACGCGTGCCTTTGCACACGCCTGTGCGCCAAGGGTGGCCTTCGCACCCAGGGCAGGCGTGTTCGCCCCTCGCACGCCCCTCGCACACCCGTCGCACACCCCTCGGCCGGCCGGTGTCCCGGGGGTCCGGGGGTCCCGGGGTGCTGCCGGCGCCTCCCGCCGCCCCCCCCCAGATCGAAGCCCATTTAAGGCCGCGCCGCGACATCTGTTTTCAAATTTGATCAGCGATGAACTTTATTTTCCGAGTTTGAGGAAAATTATATCCATCGATCCGCCGGCCCCGCTCGGCCGCTACTTAAACCCCACGCCGCCGCCGCCGCCGCCGCCGCCGCCCCGCATCCCTCCCGCAGCCCCTTCCCGCTCCTCCGGCCCCACATCCCTCCCGCAGCCCCTTCCCGCTCCTCCGGCCCCGCATCCCGCCTCCGGATCCTGCCCCACTCTCCCTCAGCCCTCCTCCTCGCCTTCATCCCCTTCCCGCTCCCTCCATCCCTCCCGCAGCCCTCCTCTTCTCCTTCATCCCCTTCCCGCTCCCTCCATCCCTCCTCCAGATCCTGCCCCACTCTCTCCATCCCTCCATCCCTCCTCCAGCCCCTTCTCCTCTCCCTCCATCCCTGCCCCTCTCCCTCCATCCCCCCACTCCTCCTCCAGGCCTCCTGCCCTCCCTCCTCCTCCTCCTCTGCCCCATCCCTCTCTCCTCCCCTCTCCCCTGCCCCGCTCCCTCCTTCCCTCCCTCCCGGCTCCCACCTGCCCGCTCCGCTCCCTCCTTCCCCCTCTCCTCCTTCATCCCTCCTTCCCCCTCTCCTCCTCCATCCCTCCTTCCCCCTCTCCTCCTTCATCCCTCCTTCCCTCTCTCCTCCTCCATCCCTCCTTCCCCCTCTCCTCCTTCATCCCTCCTTCCCTCTCTCCTCCTCCATCCCTCCTTCCCCCTCTCCTCCGGCCCCTGCCCCGCTCCGCGCCCGCCTCCATCCCCGCTCCGCCGCCGCCGCCTTCCCTCCCGCACGCCGGATCCCGCTCCCTCCGTCCCCGCCGATCCCGGACCCTCCGTCCCCGCTCCCTCCGTCCCCACCGCCCCCAGACCCTCCATCCCCGCTCCTCCGTTCCCGCCGACCCCAGACCCTCCATCCCCGGACGCTCCATCCCGCTCCCTCCGTCCCCGATCCCGCCGACCCCAGGCCCTCCGTCCCCGCCGACCCCAGACCCTCCATCCCCGCTCCTCCGTCCCCGCCGACCCCAGACCCTCCGTCCCCGCTCCCTCCATCCCCGCCGACCCCAGACCCTCCATCCCCGCTCCTCCGTTCCCGCCGACCCCAGACCCTCCGTCCCCACACCCTCCGTTCCCTCTCCCTCCATCCCCGCCGACCCCAGACCCTCCATCCCCACACCCTCCGTCCCCGCTCCCTGCATCCCCGCCGCCCCCAGACCCTCCGTCCCCAGACCCTCCGTCCCCGCTCTCTCCATCGCCGCCGCCCCCAGACCCTCCGTCCCCAGACCCTCCGTCCCCGCTCCCTCCGTCCCCGCCGACCCCAGACCCTCCATCCCCAGACCCTCCGTCCCCGCTCCCTCCGTCCCCGCCGACCCCAGACCCTCCATCCCCAGACCCTCCGTCCCCGCTCCCTCCGTCCCCGCCGACCCCAGACCCTCCGTCCCCGCTCCCTCCATCCCCGCCGACCCCAGACCCTCCATCCCCAGACCCTCCGTCCCCGCTCCCTCCGTCCCCGCCGACCCCAGACCCTCCGTCCCCAGACCCTCCGTCCCCGCTCCCTCCATCCCCGCCGACCCCAGACCCTCCGTCCCCAGACCCTCCGTCCCCGCTCTCTCCATCGCCGCCGACCCCAGACCCTCCATCCCCAGACCCTCCGTCCCCGCTCTCTCCATCGCCGCCGCCCCCAGACCCTCCGTCCCCAGACCCTCCGGTCCCCGATCCCGCCGACCCCAGACCCTCCGACTCCGCTCCCTCCATTCCCGGCTCCTTCCCGCACTCCTCCGTCCCCGCTGTCCCGCTCCCCGCATCCCCGGTGCTCCATCCCCGCTCCCTGCGACCCCGCATTCCCGCTCCCTCCGACCCCGCATTCCCGCTCCCTCCGACCCCGCATCCCCGCTCCCTGCGACCCCGCATCCCCGCTCCCTCCGATCCCTCCGATCCCGCTCCCCGCATTCCCGGTGCTCCATTCCCGCGCTCTCCGATCCCGCTGCCGCCGACCCCGATCCCGCCGACCCCAGACCCTCCATCCCCGACCCCTCCGGTCCCGATCCCCGCATCTCCCGGTCCCCCATCCGCTCTCCCCGCATCCCCGCTGCTCCCGGTCCCCCCAATCCCGGCTCCCTCCGACCCCTCTCCCCGCATTCCCGGTGCTCCATCCCCGCTGTCCCGGCTCCATCCCGCTTGTCCCGGTCCCCGCATCTCCGCTCCCCCCGCTCCCGGTGGCTCCAGCCCGCATCCCCGGTCCTCCAGCCCGCATCCCCGGTCCTCCAGCCCGGCTCCAGCCCGCATCCCCGGTCCTCCAGCCCGGCTCCAGCCCGCATCCCCGGTCCTCCAGCCCGCATCCCCGGTCCTCCAGCCCGGCTCCAGCCCGCATCCCCGGTCCTCCAGCCCGCATCCCCGGTCCTCCAGCCCGGCTCCAGCCCGCATCCCCGGTCCTCCAGCCCGCATCCCCGGTCCTCCAGCCCGGCTCCATCCCGCCTCCCGCTGCGGATGCGACGGACCTTCTAGGCGGGCTCCGCCGACCCCGGCCCCGGGGGCGGCCCCGGAGGGTCCCCCCGCCGCCGCCGCGGAGCCCGGCCCGATGCGGAGCCGCCCCGCGGTGAGTTGCGAAGTTTCCCGACGGCGCCGGCTCGGGCCGGTCCCGCGTCCCCGTGTCTGTCCGTCCTCGTTGTGTCCGTACGTGTGTCCGTGCGCGTGTCCCACCCCCACCCCCGCACCCCGTGTCCGGGTCCCGCCGCGTCCGTGTCCCGCCGCCCATCGCCGCGGCCCCGGGGCGGCTCCGCCCGGGCTCCCCCGGCCCCGCCGCCCCCGGCCCGGCCCCGCCGCCCCCGGCCCGGCCCCGCCGCCCCCGCCCCGGCCCCGCCGCCCCCGGCCCGGCCCCGGCCCCGGCCCCGGCCCCGGCCAGGATCGAAGTTTCTGGCAACAAAGGGAAATAGCGAATCGATCGGCGCCGGAGATTAAGAGACAAGTGCGAGAATCCATCAGCGCCCGCGGCCGCCCGCAGCCCCCGGAGCCCCCGGAGCCCCCGGCCCCTCGAGCCCCTATAGCCACGGCCCCTCGAGCCCCCGGAGCCCCCGGCCCCTCGAGCCCCTATAGCCACGGCCCCTCGAGCCCCTATAGCCACGGCCCCTCGAGCCCCCGGAGCCCCCGGCCCCTCGAGCCCCTATAGCCACGGCCCCTCGAGCCCCTATAGCCACGGCCCCTCGAGCCCCCGGAGCCCCCGGCCCCTCGAGCCCTTGCCCCTATAGCCCCCAGAGCCCCGATAGCCCCGGGTCCCTATAGCCACGGCCCCTGTAGCCCCCAGAGCCCCAAAAGCTCCCAGGGCCCCGATAGCCCCCTGGCCCCTATAGGACACCCCAGAGCCCCCGGTAGCCCCTATAGCCCCCAGCCCTTATACATCCCAGAACCTCCAGGCCCTATAACCCCCAGACCCTATACACCCCAGACTCCCTCATCCCTATACACCCCCAACCCCATAGACCCTGGCCCCTATACATCCTCTGACCCCATAGACCCCCCGACCCCGCAGACCCCAGACTCGCAGCCGCATGGTCCTATGGGCCCCCTGACCCCCAGCCCCCCCATAGCCCTATAGCCTCCCCATAGCCCTATAGCTTCCCCATAGCCCTATAGCCCCCAGCCCTATAGTGGGGGGCAGGGTGGGGGGCTGCATAATGCGGCGCAGGGCGCAACGCGTGACCGGGGTGCAAAGCTGGCGGGGGGGGGGGGCTCAGCGCTGCCACGTGCGGGGGACACACGCGTGTGCACACACACGCCACCACCCACCCCGCCAGGCGTGCAACGCGTGTGCCGCTGAGTCCGCACCCCCCCAGCGCCACCAGGGCTGCGGACTCGGGGTGGGGGGGCCTGCGCGTCAACCCAAAATAAGCCAGTTTGAACCCAAAACCCCAGCTGGGGTGGGGGGGTCTGAGCCTGACCCACCGGGGGGGCTGCGGCAGACGGGGGGCCGGGGAACCCCGAGTTGCCGGGGGGTCGGGGTGGGGGGGGGGCTGATGCTGGGCAAGCCCACGCGTGCGATCGCACACGTCTCGCTGCGTGCGCCGACACCGGCTTGCACACCCGTGGGCTCCCCGCACCGCCGCGGTGGGCTTGCACACGCGTGTCGCGTGCCCGGGCACGCGTGCTCTGCGCGGCCTTGCGCGTGTGCTCACGCACCCTTGCATGTGCTCCGCACACCTGTACACGCGTGCCCTGCATGGCCTTGCACGTGTGCTCTGCGCATCTGTACACGTGAGCTCTGCACGCCCTTGTCTGCGTGCTCCGCACGCCCTTGCATGTGCTGTGCACGCCTGTACACGTGTGCTCCGCACGCCCGTGCATGTGTGCACTGCACGCCCTTGCATGTGCTCTGCACAGCCTTGCACGTGTGCTCTGCACGCCTGTACACGTGAGCTCTGCACACCCTCGTCTGTGTGCTCTGCACACCCGTGCACGTGTGCTCTGCACAGCCTTGCACGTGTGCTCTGCACGCCTGTACACGTGAGCTCTGCACACCCTCGTCTGTGTGCTCTGCACACCCGTGCACGTGTGCTCTGCACAGCCTTGCACGTGTGCTCTGCACGCCTGTACACGTGAGCTCTGCACACCCTCGTCTGTGTGCTCTGCACACCTGTACACGTGTGCTCCACACGCCCGTGCATGTGCACTGCACAGCCTTGCACGTGAGCTCTGCACGCCTGTACACGTGTGCTCTGCACACCCGTGCACGTGTGCTCTGCACAGCCTTGCACGTGAGCTCTGCGCACCCGTGCACGTGTGCTCTGCACGCCCTCGTCTGTGTGCTCTGCACGCCTATACACGCGTGCTCTGCACAGCCTTGCACGCGTGCTCTGCACGCCTGCACACGCGTGCTCCGCGTGCCGTTATGCGCGCGCCCTGCACGCCCGGGCACGCGTGCTCCGCACGCGCCCGTGCCCTGCTCGCCCTCGCGCCGCCGCTTTGCACGCCCGCCCTCGTGCCCGCGCGCCTTGCACGCCCGCGGGCCTACGCGTGCGGGGCGGCGGTGCCGGGGCCCGTGCGCGGCCGCCCAGCGCCCGATCGATCGGCGCGAGAGTTGCATCTTGTCACAATAATTTATTGCTCTCATCCCGCCTGATCGATGCCGGGAATTAGCGCCCGGCTTTCGGCGGTACCCTCCGCCGCGTCGGCCCCCCCCCCGCCCCCCGCCCCGCCGGGACCCCCCCGGCACCCCCCGGCCCCGCCACCGCTCGCCCCTCCGGCGCTGGGAGCTGGCCCCGGGGCGCTGCCGGAGCCCCCCCCCCCCCGCCCCCCGCCCCGCCGCAGCCGAACCCCGAAACGTCGGTGCCAGGGACCCATGGGCGGCGCCGCTCAGCCTCGGCCCCCCCTCGCCGGCGCCTCGGCTCTGCCCCACGGCGGCTCTGCCCCACGGCGGCTCTGCCCCACGCTTCGGCCGTACGCTGGCGCCTCAGCTTTGCCCCACGGCAGCTTTGCCCCATGGTGGCTTTGCCCCACGGCGGCTTTGGCCATACACCGGCACCTCGGCTTTGCCCCACAGCAGCTTTGCCCCACGGCGGCTTTGCCCCACAGCAGCTTTGCCCCACGGCAGCTTTGCCCCATGCTTCAGCCATACACCGGCACCTTGGCCTTGCCCCACAGCAGCTTTGCCCCACGGCGGCTTTGCCCCACAGCAGCTTTGCCCCACGGCAGCTTTGCCCCATGCTTCAGCCATACACCGGCACCTTGGCCTTGCCCCACGGCAGCTCTGCCCTAGGGCGGCTCTGCCCCACAGTGGCTTTGCCCCACGGTGGCTCTGCCCCATGCTTCGGCTGTACACCGGCGCCTTGGCCTTGCCCCACGGCGGCTCTGCCCCACGGCGGCTCTGCCCCACGCTTCGGCCATACACCGGTGCTTTGGCCTTGCCCCATGGCGGCTCTGCCCCACGGTGGCTTTGCCCCACGGCGGCTCTGCCCCACGCTTCGGCCGTACACCGGCACCTCGGCCTTGCACCGGCATCTTGGCTTTGTATCGGCGCCTCGGTTTTACGCCGGCATTTCGGCGCTGCGCCGTCGATCCGCCTGCACCCGGCGACCCGGCGCGGCTCTGCCCCACAGCGGCTCTGCCCCACAGTGGCTCTGCCCCACTGCCTCGGCTTTACCCCACTGCCTCGGCTTTACCCCACTGCCTCGGCTTTACCCCAGCGCCTCGGCTTTACCCCACTGCCTCGGCTTTACCCCACTGCCCCGGCTTTACCCCGGTGCCTCGGCTTTACCCCAGCGCCTCGGCTTTACCCCACTGCCTCGGCTTTACCCCACTGCCTCGGCTTTACCCCAGCGCCTCGGCTTTACCCCACTGCCTCGGCTTTACCCCACTGCTCTGGCTTTACCCCAGTGCCTCGGCTTTACCCCACTGCCTCGGCTTTACCCCACTGCCTCGGCTTTACCCCACTGCTCTGGCTTTACCCCAGTGCCTCGGCTTTACCCCACTGCCTCGGCTTTACCCCAGCACCTCGGCTTTACCCCAGCGCCTCGGCTTTACCCCACTGCCTCGGCTTTACCCCACTGCTCTGGCTTTACCCCAGCGCCTCGGCTTTACCCCACTGCCTCGGCTTTACCCCAGCGCCTCGGCTTTACCCCACTGCCTCGGCTTTACCCCACTGCCTCGGCTTTACCCCAGCGCCTCGGCTTTACCCCAGCGCCTCGGCTTTACCCCACTGCCTCGGCTTTACCCCACTGCTCTGGCTTTACCCCAGCGCCTTGGCTTTACCCCAGCGGCTCGGCTTTACCCCACTGCCTCGGCTTTACCCCAGCGCCTCGGCTTTACCCCACTGCCTCGGCTTTACCCCACTGCTCTGGCTTTACCCCACTGCCTCGGCTTTACCCCAGCGGCTCGGCTTTACCCCACTGCCCCGGCTTTACCCCAGCGCCTCGGCTTTACCCCACTGCCTCGGCTTTACCCCACTGCTCTGGCTTTACCCCACTGCCTCGGCTTTACCCCAGCGCCTCGGCTTTACCCCACTGCCCCGGCTTTACCCCAGCGCCTCGGCTTTACCCCACTGCCTCGGCTTTACCCCACTGCTCTGGCTTTACCCCACTGCCTCGGCTTTACCCCAGCGGCTCGGCTTTACCCCGGTGCCTCGGCTTTACCCCAGCGCCTCGGCTTTACCCCACTGCCTCGGCTTTACCCCACTGCCTCGGCTTTACCCCAGCGGCTCGGCTTTACCCCACTGCCTCGGCTTTACCCCAGCACCTCGGCTTTACCCCAGCGCCTCGGCTTTACCCCACTGCCTCGGCTTTACCCCACTGCCTCGGCTTTACCCCAGCGGCTCGGCTTTACCCCACTGCCTCGGCTTTACCCCAGCACCTCGGCTTTACCCCAGCGCCTCGGCTTTACCCCACTGCCTCGGCTTTACCCCAGCGCCTCGGCTTTACCCCACTGCCTCGGCTTTACCCCACTGCCTCGGCTTTACCCCAGCGGCTCGGCTTTACCCCACTGCCTCGGCTTTACCCCACTGCTCCGGCTTTACCCCACTGCCTCGGCTTTACCCCAGCGCCTCGGCTTTACCCCGGCGCCTCGGCTTTACCCCACTGCTCCGGCTTTACCCCACTGCCTCGGCTTTACCCCAGTGCTTCGGCCTCACGCCAGCGTCTTCACCTTCGCGTCGGTGCCTCGGCTTCGCACGACCACCCCGCTCTTGCCCCCCCTTGCACCCCCCCGGCCCCCCCTTGCCCCACCGAGCCGCCGGCGGGCGAGCGAAGGGCGCGGGTCCCCCCGGGACCGGAGCGGGGGGGTCCCCCACGCCCCCCCCCCCCCCCCCGGCGGCGTCTCGGGCCGCGCACGCGAAACGCTTAAATAAAAGTGGCGTCAGGACTAAAGTGGCTCCAAATGAAGAAATATGGAGCCGGGGCCGGCGGCGGCTCCGCGGCGCGGGGGGACCCCGGGGGGGCGCGGGGGGACCCCGGGGGGGCGCGGGGGGGACCCCGGGGGGGCGCGGGGGGCGCGGGGGGGACCCCGGGGGGGCGCGGGGGGGACCCCGGGGGGGGCGCGGGGGGCGCGCGGGGGGACCCCGGGGGGGCGCGGGGGGGCGCGGGGGGACCCCGGGGGGGCGCGGGGGGCCCGCGGCCGGGAGCCGAGGGTGGGACGCCTGCCTCGCACACGCGTGTGGGTCCCAGGCATGTTGCACACGTGTGAATCCAAGGCTTGTCGCACACGCGTGTGACTCTGAGGCACGTGCACACGCGTGTGGGTCCCAGGCGTGTCGCACACGCGTGTGGATCCATGCGGCATGGCGGGTGCTTCTGGGTTGTGTCGCACACGCGTGTGACTCTGAGGCACGTGCACACGCGTGTGGGTCCCAGGCGTGTCGCACACGTGTGAATCCAAGGCTTGTCGCACACGCGTGTGACTCTGAGGCACGTGCACACGCGTGTGGGTCCCAGGCGTGTCGCACACGTGTGTGAATCCATGCGGTGTGGCGGGTGCTCCCGGGGCACGTCGCACACGCGTGTGGATCCGTGCGGCGCGGCGGACGCTGCCGAGGCGCGTGCACACGCGTGTGCAAGGGGCCTCTCGCCCCCCGCCCTCACTAACACCCCACCTGCCGCTGTGGTTAATTAGCGCCGCCGTCCCGGGGGGGTCCCCGGGGGGGTCCCGTGGGGTGGCCCGGCCCCCCCCCCCCCCCCCGCGCGGGTTCCGGCCCCCCCCCCCCGCCGCATTAATCACCCGGTAACGGCTAATGACGGCAGCCCCGCCCCCCCCGCCCCCCCGCCCCCCCTCCCGGGACCCGCCGAGCGCAAACAGCCCCCGGCCACGCGTGTTCGCGGCGGGGCCGGATCCGCCCCGCGGCGGCGGCGCTTTGATCTGGCGGCCCCGGGCCCCCCCCCGCCCCCTCCCCCTTCCCCCCCCGCCCCCCATAGGGGACCCGCTTCTGGCGCCCGCGCCGTCCCCTATGCAGGGGCCATATGGACACGCTGCTGCCGCATCCCCCACGCACGGGCCATGCAGCCCCCCACCCCCTATACACGTGCCATACTGACCCCCCCCCAATGCACACTCCATGCAGGCGCCCCCATCCCCTATAGACGTGCCACACAGCCCTCTTGTACCCTATACACGGCCCACAGTGACCACCCCCCCCTTTATGCACACTCCATACGGACCCCCAGCCCCTATACACACACCATACGGACCCCCCGTACACGGTCCATACTGACCCCCCCCCGCGCACGCTCCATACGGCCCCCCCATCCCCTATGCATGCCTGTACGGCCCCCCCATCCCCTATGCATGCCTGTACGGCCCCCCCATCCCCTATGCATGTCTGTACAGTCCCCCCATCCCCTATGCATGCCTGAACGGCCCCCCATCCCCTATGCATGTCTGTACGGCCCCCCCATCCCCTATGCATGTCTGTACGGCCCCCCCATCCCCTATGCATGTCTGTACGGCCCCCCCATCCCCTATGCATGTCTGTACGGTCCCCCCATCCTCTATGCATGTCTGTACGGCCCCCCCCATCCCCTATGCATGTCTGTACGGTCCCCCCATCCTCTATGCATTGTCCATACGTGTACGGACACGCCGCTGTTGCCGTCTGCACCCCGTATGCACGGTACGTATGGACACGCTGCTCTCCCCATCCACATCCCCTATGCACAGCCCGTAGCCTTGTCCCCTATGCACGGTACGTATGGACACGCCGCTGTCCCCGTCCCCCCGTCCCCTACACATGGTCCATAGGGCCACGCTCCGGCTCTATAGGGTCCGCAGGGGCGCGGCAGCCCAGCCGCGGGAGCAGCCCTCGATGTAGGCGCCGCGGTATGGAGCCGCCTATGGGGTGCGTGTGCGGCCCGTGCGGGAGGGCACAGGGGCCGCGGCCGCCTGCGCGCAGGTATATAGGGGCTGGGACACCCCCTCTGCAGCCACCCCTATAGGACCGGGGGTTGTGTCGGTGCCGTATGGACGCGCCCCACGCGGCCCCGCCGCGCAGCCACCTATAGCCGAATTGCATAGGGGACGCGCTCCCTGCACGGGTGTCCCCGCTCTCGGCTGCCGCTCCCGCGGGAGCACCTATAGCTGCCTTGCACTAACGCTCTGCTATAGGGGCCGCGCGGGGCCGGCCGCAGGGCAGGGATGGGCACGGCGCCCGTGCGGCGGGGGGTTATTCCTCCGCAAACAGCTATAGGGGGCGATCCTATAGCGGTGTCTCGGTTGATGCTGTTTATTCAGCGCGCAGGCAGCGGCGGTGCCTCTATAGAGGGACGTATAGCTGCTGCGGGCATTTCCCTTCATCCTCCCCTTCAAAGGATATTTATATAGGGAAGCTGCCCCTATAGGCTGCTGCTGTTTCTATACCGGTTTCTGTATTTACAGAGCGTGCGGTAACGCGCGGCGTGTAGGGGCTGCTCGTCCTGCTGGGGGTAGGCTGCCGCGTTCCCCTATAGACCCGCCATAGGGACCCCTCGTGCCCCTGCAGCGCTCCGGCCGTGCAGGCTCGCCTGGCGGGGCCCTATAGCGCTATACGGTGGGGCTGTATACCCGCATATAGGGGTGTGTGTACCTCTATACGGTGGGGCTGTATACCCGCATATAGGGGTGTGTGTACCTCTATACGGTGGGGCTGTATACCCGCATATAGGGGTGTGTGTACCGCTATACGGTGGGGCTGTATACCCGCATATAGGGGTGTGTGTACCGCTATACGGTGGGGCTGTATACCCGCATATAGGGTGTGTGTGTACCGCTATACGGTGGGGCTGTATACCCGCATATAGGGGTGTGTGTACCTCTATACGGTGGGGCTGTATACCCGCATATAGGGGGTGTGTGTACCGCTATACGGTGGGGCTGTATACCCGCATATAGGGGGTGTGTGTAGCGCTATACGGTGGGGCTGTATACCCGCATATAGGGGGTGTGTGTACCTCTATACGGTGGGGCTGTATACCCGCATATAGGGGGTGTGTGTACCGCTATACGGTGGGGCTGTATACCCGCATATAGGGGGTGTGTGTAGCGCTATACGGTGGGGCTGTATACCCGCATATAGGGGGTGTGTGTACCTCTATACGGTGGGGCTGTATACCCGCATATAGGGGTGTGTGTAGCGCTATACGGTGGGGCTGTATACCCGCATATAGGGGTGTGTGTACCTCTATACGGTGGGGCTGTATACCCGCATATAGGGGTGTGTGTACCGCTATACGGTGGGGCTGTATACCCGCATATAGGGGTGTGTGTACCTCTATACGGTGGGGCTGTATACCCGCATATAGGGGGTGTGTGTAGCGCTATACGGTGGGGCTGTATACCCGCATATAGGGGTGTGTGTACCTCTATACGGTGGGGCTGTATACCCGCATATAGGGGTGTGTGTACCTCTATACGGTGGGGCTGTATACCCGCATATAGGGGTGTGTGTAGCGCTATACGGTGGGGCTGTATACCCGCATATAGGGGTGTGTGTACCTCTATACGGTGGGGCTGTATACCCGCATATAGGGGTGTGTGTACCTCTATACGGTGGGGCTGTATACCCGCATATAGGGGTGTGTGTAGCGCTATACGGTGGGGCTGTATACCCGCATATAGGGGTGTGTGTACCTCTATACGGTGGGGCTGTATACCCGCATATAGGGGTGTGTGTACCTCTATACGGTGGGGCTGTATACCCGCATATAGGGGTGTGTGTACCTCTATACGGTGGGGCTGTATACCCGCATATAGGGGTGTGTGTAGCGCTATACGGTGGGGCTGTATACCCGCATATAGGGGGTGTGTGTACCGCTATACGGTGGGGCTGCACAGCCCTATAGGGGTGCTATAGGGCCACCCACACCCCCCCATCGTGGCGCCAGTTCCCGTCAGAGCCAAAGCTCTGCCCCGTGCTCACGGGTGAGCACACGCGTGCCCGGCTTTGCACACGCGTGCCCGGTGCAGCTCCGGCGCGCTCAGCATTGCAGGCGTTGCACACCCATCCGCGACCTTGCAGGACGTTGCACACCTGTGTCAAGCGTTGCAGGGCTCTGCACACCCGTCCCTGGCTTTGCACAGGGTTGCACACGCGTGGCAGGGCGTTGCACACGCATCCTCAGCTTTGCTGGGCGTTGCACACCCGTCCCCGGATTTGCAGGGCGCTGCACACCTGTGCCAAGCATTGCACGCCTGTCCCTGGCGTTGCAGAGCGTTGCACACCCGTCCCCGGGTTTGCACACCCATGCCAAGCGTTGCACACCCATCCCCGGCATTGCAGGACGCTGCACACCCGCGCCAAGCGTTGCAGGGCGTTGCACACCCGTCCCCGGCGTTGCACACCCGTCCCCGGCGTTGCAGGACGCTGCACACGCGTGGGGACCCCCCGCACCCCCCATCCCCCTCCCCGGCCCATGCGGCGGGGGTCGCCCCCCCCCGCCCCCCTCGTTCTGCTGCCGGGGCCGGCGGATCAAAGCGGCCCCATTGATCCCCGCATCGATCCGGGCCGGGGGGGCCGGGGGGGGCCGGGGGGGGCCGGGGGGGGCCGGGCCGCGCTCCCATCGCCGCGGGTCATGAAACAACGAGCCCAGGCGGGCCGGCGGCCGGGCGCTAATTGGGGCCATGAATAATGCAGGGAGGGGGGGCTGGGCCGTGGGAAAGGGGGGAGGGGCGGGGGGGAGGGGGGCCGGGCAAAGCACGCACCCCCCCCCGCCATCCCCGCGCGGCCACGAGTGGGTACGGGGCCGGGGGGGCTGCGCATATGGGGGTGCGGCAAAGGGGGTGTATGTGTAGGGGTGCACGTGTATGGGGGTGTGTGTATGGGGGGGCACGTGAAGGATCCGAGGGTATAGGGGACGTACGGCAGGGGCTGGGGGTATAGGGGACGTATGTGAAGGGGGTGAGCGTATAGGGGTGTATGTAAAGGGTCTGACAGAATAGGGATGTACATGCAGGGACCATGTGTATGGGGTGCACGTGCAGGGGCTGAACGTATAGGGGATGTACACGATGGATCTGAGGGTATAGGGGACGTACGTGCAGGGGCTGGGTGTGCAGGGGATGTACACGATGGATCTGAGGGTATAGGGGACGTACGTGCAGGGGCTGGGTGTGCAGGGGATGGACACGATGGATCCGAGGGTATAGAGGGGACGTATGTGCAGGGGCTGGGTGTGCAGGGGATGTACACGATGGATCCGAGGGTATAGAGGGGACGTATGTGCAGGGGCTGGGTGTGCAGGGGATGGACACGATGGATCTGAGGGTATAGGGGATGTACGTGCAGGGGCTGGGTGTGCAGGGGATGGACACGATGGATCCGAGGGTATAGAGGGGACGTACGTGCAGGGGCTGGGTGTGCAGGGGATGGACACGATGGATCCGAGGGTATAGAGGGGACGTACGTGCAGGGGCTGGGTGTGCAGGGGATGGACACGATGGATCCGAGGGTATAGAGGGGACGTATGTGCAGGGGCTGGGTGTGCAGGGGATGGACACGATGGATCCGAGGGTATAGAGGGGACGTACGTGCAGGGGCTGGGTGTGCAGGGGATGGACACGATGGATCCGAGGGTATAGAGGGGACGTACGTGCAGGGGCTGGGTGTGCAGGGGATGGACACGATGGATCCGAGGGTATAGAGGGGACGTATGTGCAGGGGCTGGGTGTGCAGGGGATGGACACGATGGATCCGAGGGTATAGGGGACGTACGTGCAGGGGCTGGGTGTGCAGGGGATGGACACGATGGATCCGAGGGTATAGAGGGGACGTACGTGCAGGGGCTGGGTGTGCAGGGGATGGACACGATGGATCCGAGGGTATAGGGGACGTATGTGCAGGGGCTGGGTGTGCAGGGGATGGACACGATGGATCCGAGGGTATAGAGGGGACGTACGTGCAGGGGCTGGGTGTGCAGGGGATGGACACGATGGATCCGAGGGTATAGAGGGGACGTATGTGCAGGGGCTGGGTGTGCAGGGGATGGACACGATGGATCCGAGGGTATAGGGGACGTACGTGCAGGGGCTGGGTGTGCAGGGGATGGACACGATGGATCCGAGGGTATAGAGGGGACGTACGTGCAGGGGCTGGGTGTGCAGGGGATGGACACGATGGATCCGAGGGTATAGAGGGGACGTATGTGCAGGGGCTGGGTGTGCAGGGGATGGACACGATGGATCCGAGGGTATAGAGGGGACGTATGTGCAGGGGCTGGGTGTGCAGGGGATGGACACGATGGATCCGAGGGTATAGGGGACGTATGTGCAGGGGCTGGGTGTGCAGGGGATGGACACGATGGATCCGAGGGTATAGAGGGGACGTATGTGCAGGGGCTGGGTGTGCAGGGGATGGACACGATGGATCCGAGGGTATAGGGGACGTACGTGCAGGGGCTGGGTGTGCAGGGGATGGACACGATGGATCTGAGGGTATAGGGGACGTACGTGCAGGGGCTGGGTGTGCAGGGGATGGACACGATGGATCCGAGGGTATAGAGGGGACGTATGTGCAGGGGCTGGGTGTGCAGGGGATGGACACGATGGATCTGAGGGTATAGGGGACGTATGTGCAGGGGCTGGGTGTGCAGGGGATGGACACGATGGATCCGAGGGTATAGAGGGGATGTACGTGCAGGGGCTGGGTGTGCAGGGGATGGACACGATGGATCCGAGGGTATAGGGGATGTACGTGCAGGGGCTGGGTGTGCAGGGGATGGACACGATGGATCCGAGGGTATAGGGGATGTACGTGCAGGGGCTGGGTGTGCAGGGGATGTACACGATGGATCCGAGGGTATAGGGGATGTACGTGCAGGGGCTGGGTGTGCAGGGGATGTACACGATGGATCCGAGGGTATAGGGGACGTACGTGCAGGGGCTGGGTGTGCAGGGGATGGACACGATGGATCTGAGGGTATAGAGGGGACGTATGTGCAGGGGCTGGGTGTGCAGGGGATGGACACGATGGATCTGAGGGTATAGGGGACGTACGTGCAGGGGCTGGGTGTGCAGGGGATGGACACGATGGATCCGAGGGTATAGGGGATGTATGTGCAGGGGCTGGGTGTGCAGGGGATGTACGTGATGGATCCGAGGGTATAGGGGATGTATGTGCAGGGGCTGGGTGTGCAGGGGATGTACGTGATGGATCCGAGGGTATAGGGGATGTATGTGCAGGGGCTGGGTGTGCAGGGGATGTACGTGATGGATCCGAGGGTATAGGGGATGTACGTGCAGGGGCTGGGTGTGCAGGGGATGTACGTGATGGATCCGAGGGTATAGGGGACGTACGTGCAGGGGCTGGGTGTGCAGGGGATGGACACGATGGATCCGAGGGTATAGGGGACGTACGTGCAGGGAGCGCCCCTATAGGGCTGTACATAAGGGCTCTGGGTGTGGGTGTCGGGACGCGCTCACGCCGCGCTGCCCCTCTGCACGGGGGGGAGTCGGGGGGCGTGTAAGGGGTGTGTGTGTGCGCGTGCAAGGAGCGTATGTGTAGGGGGTGTGTAAGGGACGTGTCTATACGGGAGCTGGGTGGGTGTAAGGGAGGCGTGTACGTGTACGAGGGAGGCGTGTGTAAGGGGAGCTGTATAAGTGACGCACGTGTGTAAAGGCGGTGTGTGAGCGCGGTGCGTATGTGTGTAAGGGAGGCGTGTGACCGTGCGGGGGGGGTGTCCCGCTGCCTAAAGGGGGGTGCAGGGGTGTAAGGGGCACGTACATGTGTGTAAGGGGCACGTACATGTGTGTAAGAGGCATGTACACATGTGTAAGGGGCACGTACACGTGTGTAAGGGGCACGTACATGTGTGTAAGAGGCACGTACACGTGTGTAAGGGGCACGTACACGTGTGTAAAGGGCATGCACACATGTGTAAGGGGACATACACGTGTATAAGGGGCACGTGCATGTGTGTCAGGCACACACATGTGTATAAGGGGCACGTATAGGTGCGTAGGGGCACATAGATGTGTGTAAGGGACGTGTACGCACGTGTGAGGGTGGAGCAGGGATGTTCATGGGGCTCGTGTGCGCCAGGGTGAGCGTGCAAGGGATGAGTGTGTAAGGGGTGACCGTGTATGAAGGGATGAGTGTGTGAGGGGTGCCCGTGTGAGGGGCGCTTGCACGAGGGCCGCGCGCACACGGCGGGGCCGCGGGGGCCGCGTCTATAGGGGCTGCGCGTGCAGGGCCGGCGGCGGGGGGGCCGCGGGCCCCAATTCCCAGCGCTGCTCGTTAGTGGCGGCCGCGGGAGCCGCCGCCGCGGGTTGGAAGCGCCGCGACCCCCCTCAGAACTGACAAGGAAACGGCCGGGCGCCGGCGGGGAAACGGGGGGGGTGGGGGGGGATGGGGGGGGATGGGGGGGGAATGGGGGGGGAATGGGGGGAAACGGGGGGGAAACGGGGGGAAACGGGGGCAGGGGGAAACGGGGGGGAGGGGGAAAAAACGGGGAGGAAACAGGAGGGAAATGGGGGGGAAACGGGGGGCTGGGGGGGCAGGGATCCTCCCCAGGCCCCAAATCCCCCTCTGCGCCCCATCCCTGCATCCCCAAATCCTCCCCGTGCCCCCAAATCCCCCATGCGCCCCATTCCTGCCCCCCCAAATCCTCCCAGTGCCCTCAGAGCCCCCCACACCCCCTGTGCCTGCACCCTCAATCCTCCCTGCGCCCCTAAATCCCGCTGCACCCCCAAACCCTCCGGCCGCCCCCCAGGTCTGACCCACGCCATGGACTGCAGCTGCGTCTCCGACCTGCTCCTCACCTCGCCGGTGCCGGCCCTCTGGACCCCAGGTACCGCCCAGACGGACGGACGGACAGACGGACGGACACCCTTGGGGACCCTGCGAGGACCCCCCCCCGCCGTGAGCGGCACCGCCCCCCCCCACTCCCGGTGGGGCTGGCGGTGGGAGTGGGGGCACATGCGGTGTGGGGCACCGCACTGTCCCCCAGGACCCTCGGGACGTCGTCCCGGGCACCCCCCTTTCTCTGGGGCACCGCACTGTCCCCCAGGACCCTCGAGACGTCGTCCCGGGCACCCCCCTTTCTCTGGGGCACCCCACTGTCCCCCAGGACCCTCGGGGACGTTGTCCCGGGCACCCCCCTTCTCTGGGGCACCCCACTGTCCCCCAGGACCCTCGGGGACGTTGTCCCGGGCACCCCCCCTTCTCTGGGAAGGACCCACGAGGATGTTGTCCCGGGTACCCACGTTGTCCCAGGCACCCCACCGTTACCCGTGGCCGTGGGGTCCCCTTCCCATCCCCCACTGTCCCCCGCGGCCGTGGGGCCACCATCCCATCCCCCGCCATCCCCCGCGGCCGTGGGGCTCCCATCCCATCCCCCGCCGTCGCCCACCCCCCGCGGGCCCCCCGTCACCCGTGGGGCCGCCCCGCAGGCTTCGCCTTCCCGGACTGGGCGTACAAGCCGGAGTCGAGCCCGGGCTCGCGGCAGATCCAGCTGTGGCACTTCATCCTGGAGCTGCTGCGGCAGGAGCAGTACCGGGAGGTGATCGCCTGGCAGGGCGACTACGGCGAGTTCGTCATCAAGGACCCCGACGAGGTGGCCCGGCTCTGGGGCGTCCGCAAGTGCAAACCCCACATGAACTACGACAAGCTCAGCCGCGCCCTCAGGTGGGGCCCCCCCGGCACCCCAAAACCCGCCGGGCCCCCTGCCCCCGGGCACCCCAAACCCCCACCGGGACCCCCGGGCACCCCCGAACACACTGACACCCCCCAAACCCCCACCGGGACCCCCGGGCACCCCCAAACACACTGACACCCCCAAACCCCCACCGAGACCCCCGGGCACCCCCAAACACACTGACACCCCCCAAACCCCCACCGGGACCCCCAGGCACCCCCAAACACACTGACACCCCCAAACCCCCACCGAGACCCCCGGGCACCCCCGAACACACTGACACCCCCACGGGCACCCCAAAACACACTGACAGCCCCCAAACCCCCACCGAGACCCCCGGGCACCCCCGAACACACTGACACCCCCCAAAACCCCCACCGAGACCCCCGGGCACCCCCAAACACGCTGACACCCCCAAACCCCCACCGAGACCCCCGGGCACCCCCGAACACACTGACACCCCCCAAAACCCCCACCGAGACCCCCGGGCACCCCCAAACACACTGACACCCCCAAACCCCCACCGGGACCCCCGGGCACCCCCGAACACACTGACACCCCCCAAAACCCCCACCGAGACCCCCGGGCACCCCCAAACACACTGACACCCCCAAACCCCCACCGAGACCCCCGGGCACCCCCGAACACACTGACACCCCCCAAAACCCCCACCGAGACCCCCGGGCACCCCCAAACACACTGACACCCCCACGGGCACCCCAAAACACACTGACACCCCCCAAACCCCCACCGGGACCCCCGGGCACCCCCGAACACACTGACACCCCCACGGGCACCCCAAAACACACTGACACCCCCCAAACCCCCACCGAGACCCCCGGGCACCCCCGAACACACTGACACCCCCCAAACCCCCACCGGGACCCCCGGGCACCCCCGAACACACTGACACCCCCAAACCCCCACCGGGACCCCCGGGCACCCCCGAACACACTGACACCCCCCAAACCCCCACCGAGACCCCCAGGCACCCCCAAACCCACTGACACCCCCCAAACCCCCACCGGGACCCCCGGGCACCCCCAAACACGCTGACACCCCCAAACCCCCACCGGGACCCCCGGGCACCCCCAAACACACTGACACCCCCACGGGCACCCCAAAACACACTGACACCCCCCAAACCCCCACCGAGACCCCCGGGCACCCCCGAACACACTGACACCCCCCAAACCCCCACCGGGACCCCCGGGCACCCCCGAACACACTGACACCCCCAAACCCCCACCGAGACCCCCGAACACACTGACACCCCCCAAACCCCCACCGGGACCCCCGGGCACCCCCGAACACACTGACACCCCCCAAACCCCCACCGGGACCCCCGGGCACCCCCGAACACACTGACACCCCCACGGGCACCCCAAAACACACTGACACCCCCCAAAACCCCACCGGGACCCCCGGGCACCCCCAAGCCCACCGACCCCCCCTCAGGGCACCCCCAAACGAACCGACCCCCTCCTGGGCACCCCCAAATACACTGACACCCCCCAGGCACCCCCAAACCCCCCAGGACCCCTGGCCGTGCCCCCGGGGTGCTGCGGGGGCAGTGGTGAGGGTGGGGGGAGCGGAGCTGGGGGTCCTGGAGGGTACCAGGGGGTACTGGAGGCGCGGGGGGGGGGGGCACTGGGGGGCACTGGAGGGCACTGGGGATGCCCTGGGTCCCGGGGGGTTCCGGGGGGATCCAGGGGGGGTCGGGCGGTGTCCGGCGGCCGTGGCGGTCGGGGGAGCCCGGGGGGGGTCCGGGGGGGGTCCGTGGCGCCCCCCCGCCAGCCCCCCCGCCCCCCCCCCAGGTACTACTACAACAAGCGGATCCTGCACAAGACCAAGGGGAAGCGCTTCACGTACAAGTTCAACTTCAGCAAGGTGGTGCTGGTGAACTGCCCGCTGCTGGAGCTGCCGGGGGGCGCCGCGCCGCTGCTGCTCGCGCCCGCGCCCTTCCCGGGGGGCGCGCCCGCCGCCGACGCGCCCCCGCTCGCCCCCGAGGTTCGGCGGGTGCACGGCGGGGGGGGTGGGGGTCCCCCGCACCCCCGCGCCGCTCACCCGCGCCTCCCGCAGGCGCTGCAGGCGCTGTTCTGCGCCCCCCGGCCCGCCGAGCCGCCCCCCCCCGGGCGGGGGGTCCCCGTCTTCGAGCCGAGACCCGCCGAGGGCGACAAGCTGCGGCTGGAGGTGGCCGTGCCCTTCCTGGGGCCCGGTGAGCGGCGGGGGGCTGCGGGGGGGCTGCGGGGCGCGGGGGTCAATGAGGGGCGCGGGGGGCTGAGGCGGTGCGGGGGGCTGAAGGGGTGCGGGGGTCAATGAGGGGCGCGGGGGGCTGAGGCGGTGCGGGGGTCAATGAGGGGCGCGGGGGGCTGAGGCGGCGCGGGGGGCTGAGGCGGTGCGGGGGTCAATGAGGGGCGCAGGGGGCTGAGGCGGTGCGGGGGTCAATGAGGGGCGCGGGGGGCTGAGGCGGCGCGGGGGGCTGAGGCGGTGCGGGGGTCAATGAGGGGCGCGGGGGGCTGAGGCGGTGCGGGGGGCTGAAGGGGTGCGGGGGTCAATGAGGGGCGCGGGGGGCTGAGGCGGTGCGGGGGTCAATGAGGGGCGCGGGGGACCGAGGGGGTGCTGCAGGGGACTGAAGGTGCGGGGGGGCTCGAGGTGCGGGGGGGCTGCGGAGGGGCTGGGGGCGTTAGGGTCAACGGGGGGCGCGGGGGGCTGAGCGGTTGCGGGGGGCTGAGGGGGTGCGGGAGGCTGCGGGCATCAATGGGGGGCGCGGGGGGGATAAGAGGATGCGGGGGGAGGGGGGTGCGGGGGGATGAGGAGGCGTGGGGGGCTGCGCGGGGAATAGGGGTCTGCGGGGACGCGGGGGGTTGCGGGGGGCTGCGGGGGCCGCCCCCTCACGCCCCCCCGCCCGCAGCGCTGCCCGGGTACGCCAAGGCGCCGGCGCTGCTGGGCCCCTACGCGCGGCCGCTGCCCGAGTGCCCGTGGGGCTGGGGGCCCTGCGCGCCCCCCGCCGCGCTGCCGCTGCCCCCCCCCAAGCTCCCCGCCGCGCTCTACCCGCCCCCCCCGTTCCCGCTGCCCCCCCCGGCGGCGGGCGCGGGGCCGGGGCTGGGGGGGGGCGCCGCGGGGGGGGCGCCGGGACCCGCCTCCGACTCGGAGCTGGAGGTGACGGACGGCGGCAGCTCGGGGGACGAGGCCGGCAGCCCCCCGCCCCCCGGCCCGGGGGGGCCCTGACGCCCCCCCCGCCCCCGCCCCTGCAAGTGCAATAGCGGCTGTGCCCCCCCCCGCCCCCCCCCCCCGAGCTTGTGCGTCGTTGTGATGGAGGAACGAGACCCCCCCCCGCCCCCCAACACCCCGCCGCCCCCCGGCGGCTGCTCAAGCAATAAAGTCACCTCGCTCGGGCCCGCCTCCGCCTCGGGGGGCTGGGGGCGTCCGGGGGGGCTGGGGGGGTCTCTGGGGAGGGGCTGGGGGCGTCCGGGGGGGCTGGGGGGGTCTCTGGGGAGGGGCTGGGGGCGTCCGGGGGGGCTGGGGGGGTCTCTGGGGAGGGGTTGGGGGCGTCCGGGGGGGCTGGGGGGGTCTCTGGGGAGGGGCTGGGGGCGTCCGGGGGGGCTGGGGGGGTCTCTGGGGAGGGGCTGGGGGCGTCCGGGGGGGCTGGGGGGGTCTCTGGGGAGGGGCTGGGGGCGTCCGGGGGGGTCTCTTGGGAGGGGTTGGGGGCCTCCGGGGGGGCTGGGGGGGTCTCTGGGGAGGGGTTGGGGGCCTCCGGGGGGGCTGGGGGGGGTCTCTGGGGAGGGGTTGGGGGCGTTCGGGGGGGCTGGGGCGGGCTTGGAGGGGGCCTGGGGAGGGTCCGGGGGATCTGGGGAGGGGGCTTGGGTGGTCCGGGGGGGGGGGCGTGGAGGACTCGGAGGGGGGCTCTGAGGGTGTCCGGGGCGGCTTGGGGGACTCTCGGGGGTCTTGGGGGGCCTGAGGGTGTGCGGGGGGGGGATCTGAAAGGGGCTTGGGGGGGTCCGTGTGGGTCTGGGGGCTCCGCCCAGCGCCCCCCCCCCCCCCCGAAAAACCGCAGGCGGGGGCAGAAGCAACGACGGTTTATTTGGCATTTTCTCAGATTCTTTGGTTTTCTGCTCGATTCACCCCAAAACTGCGCGTGTCCCCCCTCCCCCCCCCCAGCGCCTGCCCACAGCGGGGGGGGTGGGGGGCGCCGCGGGGCCCCCCCGCCTTCTGTACAGGAACTGCCCCCCGCCCCCCCCGCCCCCCCGTATATATATATTTATATAAAACACCAGCAAATGTATAAAACAAAGTAAAAACCCGCCGGGGGGGCGGGGAGGGGGTGTGGGGCCCCCCCGAGCGGTACCGGGGGGGCGGGGGGGGGGCCGGGGCCCCCCTGAGCGGTACCGGGGTGGGGGGGCACCCCCGGCAGTGCCCCCCAGCCCTACGGAGGGGTCAGGATGGGGCCCGCGGGGGGGGACCCCAAGTCCGCCGGGGGGGTCCTGGGGGGAGAGACAGAGCGGTCAGCCAGGGATGTGCCCCACTGCGCCCCTCGGTGCCCCCAGCCCCATGGCACAGACCCCATGGCACCCCCAGCCCCACGGCATGGTGCCCCCCCCAGCCCCACGGCACAGACCCCACAGCGCCCCCAGGCCCATGGCACGGACCCCATGGCGACCCCAACCCCACGGCATGGTGCCCCCCCCAGCCCCACGGCACAGACCCCAAGGTTCCCCCAGCCCCACGGCACAGCCCTCATGGCCCCCCCCAGCCCCACAACACTCCCCTCACAGCACCCCCAGCTGGGCCGTCCCAGCCCCATGGCTCCCCCCAGCCCCCCACGCCCCCAGCCCCACAGCGGCCCCCCCGTACCTGCCCTCATGTGAAGAGGCAGCCGCTGGAGCCGCGCTTGGCCAGGAACTCCTGGAGCTGCCAGTAACGCTCCTCGATCTCCTGGGGGGCAGAGCCACGGCCACGCCCGTTGGGGGGCCAGACCCACAGCCGGACCCACGGCCAGACCCATGGGGGGGGCAGAGCCACGGCCACGCCCGTTGGGGGGCCAGACCCACGGGGGGGGCAGAGCCACGGCCACGCCCGTTGGGGGGCCAGACCCACGGCCAGACCCATGGGGGGGCGCAGAGCCACGGCCATGCCCGCTGTGGGGCCAGGCCCACGGCCAGACCCATGGCGGGGGCAGAGCCACGGCCACACCCGTTGGGGGGCCAGACCCATAGCCATAGCCAGACCCACGAGGGGCACCCAGACCCACACCTGTTAGAAGGACCCAGCCCCGCTCACCTTCAGCCCCCGCAGCGCCTCCTCGAGCCCCCGCAGCTCCTCCCCCAGCCAGGCCGCCTGCTGCGGGGGGAGCGCCGGGGGGGGCGCAGGGGGGGGCACCGGGGGCCCCCCCGCCTCGGGCAGCCGCGGGCCCCACTGCGGGGAGTGGGGGCCGTTGGGGGTCCCCCCTGCCAGGAGAGAGAGGGGGGGTTACACCCCAAAGCCCCCCCGCACGTGTAGCCCTCAACGTGGGGGGCTCCAGCAGCCCCCCCCAGCCCCCCTCCCCTCTGTACCTGCAGGCCCCCCCTTGGGGCACCCCCCCACCCATACCTGTAGCCCCCAACTCAGGGCGCTGCCCCCAGCCCCAGCGCCCCTCCCCCCATACCAGCAGCCTGCTCCGGACCCCACCCCCCGGTACCTGCAGACCCCTCCCTGGGCCCCCCCCAGCCCTCGGGGGGCCCCCCCCACCCCGCCGTACCTGCGGCCCCCCCCCTCGGGGCGCTGCCCCCGCCCCTCGCCCTCGCTCTCGGCGCCGTCACCCGCGTCCCGCCGCTCCTCTTCGGGGGGGGCCGGCCCGGGGCCCCCCCAGTTCTCCTCGGGGGGGGAGGGGGCCCCATCACCCACCCCCGCGCCCGGCAGCAGCTGCTTCAGCGCCGATACTGGGGGGGGGGCGACAGCAGCGTGGGGGGGGGCATGGGAGGGGGCTGGGGACAGGGGTGAGGGGCTGGGGACACATTGGTGGGGGGGGTGGGGAGGTGGTCTGAGCAGGGTCTGGGGGCACGGTGGCGGGGCAGGGGTCCAGGCGGGGGTCTGGGGCACAGAGGTGGGGCAAGTGGACGGGTGGGGGTCTGGGGGCACGGTGGCGGGGCAGGGGTCCGGGCAGGGGTCTGGGGGCGCAGGGGTCTGGGGGCACAGAGGCGGGGCAAGTGGCCGGGTGGGGGTCTGGGGGCACAGTGGCAGGGCAGGGGTCCGGGCGGGGGTCTGGGGCACAGAGGTGGGGCAAGTGGCTGGGCGGGGGTCTGGGGCACAGAGGCGGGGGTCTGGGGCACAGAGGTGGGGCAAGTGGCCAGGTAGGGGTCTGGGGGCATGGTGGTGGGGCAGGGGTCCGGGCAGGGGTCTGGGGGTGCAGGGGTCTGGGGGCACAGAGGCGGGGCAAGTGGCCGGGTGGGGGTCTGGGGGCACGGTGGCGGGGCAGGGGTCCGGGCAGGGGTCTGGGGGTGCAGGGGTCTGGGGGCACGGTGGCGGGGCAGGGGTCCGGGTGGGGGTGCAGGGACATGGCGGTGGGCTGGGGGTACAGCCGCGGGGGGCTGGGGGGGCACGGCCGGGGGGGTTCCGGGGGGGGTTCCGGGGGGGCGCGGGCGCTGCCCCCCGCCTCACCTCTGCCCAGCGCGGTGGCAGCCAGGCGCCCCTCGCCCGGGGGCGGGGGTCTGCGCAGCGCCAGCAGCCCCCCCAGCGCCCGCTTCTCGGGGCCGCCCTCCGACTCCGTGCCCTCCACCGCCCCGTCCTTCTCGCGCTCTGGGGGGGGGGCGGCGGTGTCAGACCCCCGCCGCGCCCCCCGGGGGCCGTCAGAGCCCTCCCCCGCGCCCCCCGGGGGCCGTCAGAGCCCTCCCCCGCGCCCCCCGGGGGCCGTCGGACACCCCCGCCGCGCCCCCCGGGGGTCCCGTCCCGCCCCCCCCCTCACCGTCCAGGGGCAGCGGCTCCTTGAGGGCCCCCCCGTTCTCCGAGGTGCTCAGCAGCGGCTCCCGGTAACTGCTGGGGGGACAGGGGGGGCTCAGCGAAGGGCTCGGACCCCCAAAGCCCCCCCCATTCGATGGGGTTCGGCCCCCCCAAAGCCCCCCCACTCACTCGATGGGGCTCAGCCCCCCCCCAAAGCCCCCCCGCTCACTCAATGGGGCTCAGCCCCCCCCCAAAGCCCCCCCCATTCGATGGGGTTTGGCTCCACCAAAGCCCCCCCCAAAGCCCCCCCCCTCACTCGATGGGGCTCAGCCCCCCCCCCAAAGCCCCCCCACTCACTCAATGGGGCTCAGCCCCCCCCCAAAGCCCCCCCGCTCACTCAATGGGGCTCAGCCCCCCCCCAAAGCTCTCCCTCACTCACTCGATGGGGCTCGGCCCCCCCCCAAAGCTCTCCCTCACTCACTCGATGGGGCTCTGCCCCCCCCAAAGCTCTCCCTCACTCACTCGATGGGGCTCAGCCCCCCCCAAAGCTCTCCCTCACTCACTCGATGGGGCTCAGCCCCCCCCAAAGCTCTCCCTCACTCACTCGATGGGGCTCTGCCCCCCCCAAAGCTCTCCCTCACTCACTCGATGGGGCTCAGCCCCCCCCAAAGCTCTCCCTCACTCACTCAATGGGGCTCTGCCCCCCCCAAAGCTCTCCCTCACTCACTCAATGGGGCTCTGCCCCCCCCAAAGCTCTCCCTCACTCACTCGATGGGGCTCAGCCCCCCCCAAAGCTCTCCCTCACTCACTCGATGGGGCTCAGCCCCCCCCAAAGCTCTCCCTCACTCACTCGATGGGGCTCTGCCCCCCCCAAAGCTCTCCCTCACTCACTCAATGGGGCTCTGCCCCCCCCAAAGCTCTCCCTCACTCACTCGATGGGGCTCGGCCCCCCCCCAAAGCTCTCCCTCACTCACTCGGTGGGGCTCGGCCCCCCCAAAGCCCCCCCGCTCACTCGATGGGGCTCAGCCCCCCCCCAAAGCTCTCCCTCACTCACTCGATGGGGCTCAGCCCGCCCCCAAAGCCCCCCCGCTCACTCAATGGGGCTCAGCCCCCCCCCAAAGCTCTCCCTCACTCACTCGATGGGGCTCAGCCCGCCCCCAAAGCCCCCCCACTCACTCAATGGGGCTCAGCCCCCCCCCAAAGCCCCCCCGCTCACTCAATGGGGCTCAGCCCCCCCCCAAAGCTCTCCCTCACTCACTCGATGGGGCTCAGCCCGCCCCCAAAGCCCCCCCGCTCACTCAATGGGGCTCAGCCCCCCCCCAAAGCTCTCCCTCACTCACTCGATGGGGCTCAGCCCGCCCCCAAAGCCCCCCCACTCACTCAATGGGGCTCAGCCCCCCCCCAAAGCCCCCCCGCTCACTCGATGGGGCTCAGCCCCCCCCCAAAGCTCTCCCTCACTCACTCGATGGGGCTCAGCCCGCCCCCAAAGCCCCCCCACTCACTCAATGGGGCTCAGCCCCCCCCCAAAGCCCCCCCGCTCACTCAATGGGGCTCAGCCCCCCCCCAAAGCTCTCCCTCACTCACTCGATGGGGCTCTGCCCCCCCCAAAGCTCTCCCTCACTCACTCGATGGGGCTCTGCCCCCCCCAAAGCTCTCCCTCACTCACTCGATGGGGCTCAGCCCCCCCCCAAAGCTCTCCCTCACTCACTCAATGGGGCTCTGCCCCCCCCAAAGCTCTCCCTCACTCACTCAATGGGGCTCTGCCCCCCCCAAAGCTCTCCCTCACTCACTCGGTGGGGCTCAGCCCCCCCCAAAGCCCCCCCGCTCACTCGATGGGGCTCTGCCCCCCCCAAAGCTCTCCCTCACTCACTCAATGGGGCTCTGCCCCCCCCAAAGCTCTCCCTCACTCACTCGATGGGGCTCAGCCCCCCCCCAAAGCCCCCCCCCTCACTCGATGGGGCTCAGCCCCCCCCCAAAGCCCCCCCGCTCACTCGATGGGGCTCTGCCCCCCCCAAAGCTCTCCCTCACTCACTCAATGGGGCTCTGCCCCCCCCAAAGCTCTCCCTCACTCACTCGATGGGGCTCGGCCCCCCCCCAAAGCTCTCCCTCACTCACTCGGTGGGGCTCGGCCCCCCCAAAGCCCCCCCGCTCACTCGATGGGGCTCAGCCCGCCCCAAAGCTCTCCCTCACTCACTCGATGGGGCTCGGCCCCCCCCCAAAGCCCCCCCGCTCACTCGATGGGGCTCAGCCCCCCCCCAAAGCCCCCCCCCTCACTCGATGGGGCTCGGCCCCCCCCCAAAGCTCTCCCTCACTCACTCGATGGGGCTCGGCCCCCCCCCAAAGCCCCCCCGCTCACTCGATGGGGCTCAGCCCGCCCCAAAGCTCTCCCTCACTCACTCGATGGGGCTCGGCCCCCCCAAAGCCCCCCCGCTCACTCAATGGGGCTCTGCCCCCCACAAAGCACCCCCCCCTCACTCGATGGGGCTCAGCCCCCCCCAAAGCCCCCTCACTCACTCGATGGGGCTCGGCCCCCCCAAAGCCCCCCCACTCACTCGATGGGGCTGGGGGGGCTCTGCCCCACACGCGACGCCTTCACCCGGTGGGACCCCGGCAGCTTGAGGGAGCCGGCCGTCTCGCTGATCATGGCGCACCAGCTGGGGGGGGGGGGGGGGAGACACGGGGTGAGCCCGGCGCCCCCAGACCCCCCCCCGGACCCCCAGACCCCCCCCAGACCCCCCCCCGCGCCCCCCACTCACTGCTTCCTCTCCGAGACCGTCTGCGCCACCAGCTCGTAGATCTGCGCCCCGTTCTCCCAGCTGATGATGACGTAAAAGGCCTTGTGGTCTGGGGGGGGGCCCGGCAAAACGGGGGTGTTGGGGCGGATTTGGGGGGACCCCAGCCCCCGGGCTCCGCTGTGCCCCACAGCGCACCCCAAACGGGCCCGACCACCCCCCAGCCAAGCTCCGTTACCCCAAAACAAGCCCCATCGCTCCAAACCAGCCCCGCGCCCCCCAAGCAGCCCCCTCGCCCCCCAAAACAAGCTCCATTGCCCCCAGGGAGCCCCCTCGCCCCCCAGGGAGCCCCCGGGCCCCCCCAGGCAGCCCCCTCGCCCCCCAAAACAAGCTCCATTGCCCCCAGACAGCCCCCTTGCCCCCCAGGGAGCCCCCAGGCCCCCCAGGTGCCCCCCCAGGCACCCCCCTCGCCCCCTGGCAGCCCCCTCATCCCCCAGGCAGCCCCCGTGCCCCCCCAACTAGCTCCCTCGCCCCCTGGCAGCCCCCTCGCCCCCCAACTAGCTCCCTCGCTCCCCAGGCAGCCCCACAGCACCCCAGGCAGCCCCCAGGCACCCGCCTTGCTCCCAGGCACCCCAGGCAGCCCCCCCGCCCCCCAGCTAGCTCCCCAAGCAGCCCCCTCGCCCCCCAACTAGCTCCCTCGCTCCCCAGGCAGCCCCTGCGGCCCCCTCACTCCCCAGGCACCCCCCAGGCACCCTAGACAGCCCCCGCGCCCCCCCAGGCACCCCAGGCAGCCCCACAGCACCCCAGGCACCCCAGGCAGCCCCCCGGCAGCCCCCCCGCCCCCCCAGGCAGCCCCACAGCACCCCAGGCAGCCCCCGCGGCCCCCTCGCCCCCCAGGCAGCCCCACCTGTGGCCACCTCGCGCGTCATGGCCGAGCTGAGCTTGATGATGGGGCTGAGCATCTGCTTGCCGTCGGGCGCCGGCGTGATGGTGCGGCTGTGGCAGCGCAGCACCAGCCGCTCCTCCTGCCGCTGCAGCAGCACCAGCAGGTCGTCCAGCAGCAGCACGTGCACGTCTGGGGGGGCGGGGGGGGTCAGCGGGGGAGCGGGGAGACCCCCCAAGGCCCCCCCCACCCCGCCAAGGGCCCCCCTCGCTGCTCACCCACGGCCTTGTCCCGCGTGACGCGCCAGGTCAGCGGCCCCTCGTGCACCAGGTTCCGCTTGGTGATGTCCGTGTTCTGCGGGGAGGGGGGCAGTTGGGGGGCTGGGGGGGGGGCGGCTGGGGGGCTCGGGGGACCCCCGGACCCCGCGGCAGCCCCCCCCGCCTCACCTTGAACTCGCTCAGCAGCGGGTCCGTGCTCTGCTTCAGGTTGGAGAGGTCCAGGCGGCGCTGGTAGTCCTTCAGCTTCTGCGGGGGGAGGGGGGCGTGGGGGGGCGTGGGGGGGCGTGGGGGGGCGTGGGGGGGCGTGGGGGGGGCCGGAGAACACATGGGGTCCGCGGAGAACACACAGGGCCACGCAGGGGGACGCTGGGTGAGGGGCACAGGGGGATATGGGGGCTGGGGGGGACACACGGAGGGGATGTGGGGGGCTGTGATACATGGGGGGGCCGTGGGGGATGTGGGGGGACACAGGGGGGGCGCAGAGAACACATGGGGGGACACAGGGGGGTTGCGGGGGGATGTGGAAGACACACAGGGCCACGCAGGGGGACGCTGGGGGGGCACAGGGGGATATGGGGGATGTGTGGGCTGTGGGGGGGACACAGAGGGGATGTGGGGGGCCGTGACACATGGGGGGGCCGTGGGGGATGTAGGGGGGCCGCGGGGGGGCCGGAGAACACATGGGGGGACACAAGGGGGCCACAGGGGATGTGGGGTGCCACACACGGGTAATGTGGGGGGACACAAGAGGATGCAGGGGGGCCCCACGGGGACATGGGGGGATACAGGGGAGTGCAGGGGACACAGGGAGGGGATGTGGGGGGGCCATGGGGGGCTGCAGGGGCCACATGGGGCCACAGGGGGCCATAGGGAGGGGATGTGGGGGGGCTGTGGGGGGCCGCACAGGGACGCTGGGGAGGTGCATGGGGCCACAGGGGGGACACGGTGGGGTGTGGGGGGACACGGTGGGGTGTGGGGGGACACGGTGGGGGCACGGGGGGATGCAGGGGGGCATCTGGGGACACGGGAAGACACTGTGGGGGCATCTGGGGACACGGGAAGACACTGTGGGGACACTGGGGGGACACTGGGGGGACATAGGCACAGGTGGGGGGCACGGGGGGACACGCGGGGGGCCACGGGGGTCCCTTACCATGAGGTTCTCCATGTCGCGCACCTCCTGGTTGACGTGGTTCAGGATCTGGCGGCAGCACTCGGCCGCCTGCTCCACCTTGGCCCGCTCGCCCTCGTCCTCTGCGGGGGACGGACAGACGGACGGGGGGGACGGAGAGGCGGGCGTGTGGGCGGGGGGGCGCGGGGGCGGGGGTCTGGGGGCGCGGGGCGGGCCCCCCTCTCACCCGTGCACTTGGTGACGCTGTGCAGCAGCAGCGGGTACTTGGTGAGGCGCTGCATCTCCGTGGGGATGATGTCCTTCAGCTGCAGCCGCCGGCACCGCGGCTGGCTCTCGGCCTCCTGGGGGGGCGGGGGGCGGCGCTGGGACCCCCCGGGCGGGCGCGGGGACGCCCCGGGGGGCGCGGGGTGGGGAGGGGGGGCGCGGCGGTACCTGTATGAACTGGCTGAAGCGCGCGTCCTTGCGCTGCTTGGCCTTGAGCTGCTCCAGGGCGAAGGACTGGCGGCTGCAGAACCGCGCCGAGATCTTCTGGAACCAGCTGCCCTCCGCGCCCTCGAACTGCGGGCGGCACCGGCACGCTCGCCTCGCACGCCCGCCTTGCACGCCCGCCTCGCACCAGCAGGGCGCGTGTCCCTCACACGCTGCCCACGCTCACACGTGACCCTCGCGCTCGCCTCAGCCCCGGGTGCTCATCCCTGCACGCTCACGCCTGCTCTTGCACGCTCACACCCGCCCCTGCACACCCGTCCTGCACACACGTGCCTTGCACGCTCACACCCGCCCCTGCACACCCGCCCCTGCACACACGTGCCTTGCACGCTCACGTCTGCCCCTGCGCACCCGTCCTGCACACGTGTGCCTCACACCCCGCGCGCACACACAGGTGCCTCGCACGCCCCCCGCACACTCACACCCTCCCTTGCACACTCGCCACGCACGCGCAGACGCCCCCGCACGCCCCCCGCGCCACCCCGCACGCCCCCGCGCACACGCGCCCCCACCCCCCATGCGCCCCCTGCACACACGTGCCCCCTGCACACACGCACGCGCCCCCCGCACCCCCTCGCACCCCCGCCCCGCACACCCACACGCCCCCGCCCCGCACACCCACACGCCCACACACGCGCCCCCGCCCCGCACCCACACGCGCCCCTGCCCCGCACCCCCACACGCCCCCCACGCGCCCCCCCCGCGCCCCCCACGCGCGCCCCCCACACGCCCCACGCGCCCCCCACGCGCACGCCCGGCCCCGCTCACCCGCGCCAGCAGCACGTCCCCGATCTCCGCGATGACGTAGCCGCTCTCCTCCCGCAGCTTCTTGAGGCTGTCGAGGAAGACGGCTGGGGCGGGGGGGGGGGGGGGGTCAGCCGCGCCCCCCGGGACCCTCCCCCGGCCCCCCCCAGCCCCCCCGACTCACTGTGCACCTCCACCAGGTCCTCGAGGCTGGGGAAGATGTTGGAGAGCTCGTGCTCGTCGAAGAAGGCCTCCCGCAGCATGGGCTGGTAGAAAACCTCCAGCAGCACCCGCAGCATGCGGACGTGGGCGTGCTCCGTCAGGAACAGCTCTGGGGGGGTCAGGGCGGCGGGGGGCTCAGGAGGGCGGCAGGGGGCTCAGGGCAGGGGGACGGGGTCAGGGCAGCGGGGGGGCTCAGAAGGGCGGCTGGGGGCCTCAGGAGGGCAGGGGGATGGGGTCAGGGTGGAGTGGGGGTCTCAGAAGGGCAGGTGAGGGGCTCAGGGCAGCAGGCTGGGGATCAGCACGGCAGGGGGACGGGGTCAGGGTGGCAGGGGGTTCTCAGAAGGGCAGCCTGGAGGGCTCAGAAGGGCAGGGGGACGGGGCTCAGAAGGGCAGGGGGTGTCTTAGAAGGGCAGCTGGGGGCTCAGAGCGGTGGGGGGCGAGAGTCAGCAGGGGAGGGGGAGGGGGTCAGAGCGGCGGGGGGGGCTCAGAAGGGCAGGTGGGGGGTCAAGGCAGCAGGCTGTGGGTCAGGAGGACAGGGGGAGAGGGTCAGGGCGGCGGGGGGTGTCTTAGAAGGGCAGGTGGGGGGTTCAGAGTGGTGGGGGGGCTCAGGACAGTGGGCTGGGGGCTCAGAGCGGTGCGGGGAGGGAGTCAGCAGGGCAGGGGAGGGGGTCAGAGCGGCAGGGGAGGGGGTCAGAGCGGCAGGGGAGGGGGTCTCAGAAGGCAGGTGGGGGTCTCAGGACAGTGGGCTGGGGGTCAGGAGGGCAGGGGGAGGGAGTCAGAGTGGTGGGATAGTCTCAGAAGGGTAGGTGGGGCTCTCAGAACGGCAGGGTGGGGGGATCAGAGCAGCGGGCCAGGGGTCAGGACAGCAGGAGGGAACTCAGGGCGGCAGGGTGGGGGGCTCGGAGTGGTGGGTCAGGGGTCAGGACAGCGGGTGGGGGGCTCAGAGTGGTGGGTCAGGGGTCAGGACAGCGGGTGGGGGGCTCAGAGTGGTGGGCCAGGGGTCAGGACAGCAGGTGGGGGGCTCAGAGTGGTGGGTCAGGGGTCAGGACAGCGGGTGGGGGGCTCGGAGTGGTGGGTCAGGGGTCAGGACAGCGGGTGGGGGGCTCAGGATGGCAGGGTGGGGGGCTCAGAGTGGTGGGCCATGGGTCAGGACAGCGGGTGGGGGGCTCAGAGTGGTGGGCCAGGGGTCAGGACAGCAGGTGGGGACACTCTGGACAGCAGGGTGGGGACAGCTAGGACAGCGGGGTGGGGGGCCAGAACAGCGGGGTGGGGTCAGAGTGGTGGGTCAGGACAGTGGGGGGCGACTCAGGACAGCGGGGTGGGGGGCCAGGATGGCGGGGTGGGGGGCTCAGAGTGGTGGGCCAGGGGTCAGGATGGTGGGGTGGGGTCAGAGTGGTGGGTCAGGACAGTGGGGGGTGACTCAGGACGGTGGGGTCAGAGTGGTGGGTCAGGACAGTGGGGGGCGACTCAGGACGGTGGGGTGGGGGGTCAGGACGGCGGGGTGGGGTCAGAGTGGTGGGTCAGGGGTCAGGATGGCGGGGTGGGGGGTCAGGACGGCGGGGTGGGGTCAGAGTGGTGGGTCAGGACAGAGGGAGGCGACTCAGGACGGCGGGGTGGGGGGTCAGGACGGCGGGGTGGGGTCAGAGTGGTGGGTCAGGACAGTGGGGGGCAACTCAGGACGGTGGGGTGGGGGGTCAGGATGGCAGGGTGGGGTCAGAGTGGTGGGTCAGGGGTCAGGATGGCGGGGTGGGGGGTCAGGACGGCGGGGTGGGGTCAGAGTGGTGGGTCAGGACAGAGGGGGGCGACTCAGGACGGCGGGGTGGGGGGTCAGGATGGCGGGGTGGGGTCAGAGTGGTGGGTCAGGGGTCAGGATGGCGGGGTGGGGTCAGAGTGGTGGGTCAGGGGTCAGGACGGTGGGGTGGGGTCAGAGTGGTGGGTCAGGACAGAGGGGGGCGACTCAGGACGGCGGGGTGGGGGGTCAGGATGGCGGGGTGGGGTCAGAGTGGTGGGTCAGGGGTCAGGATGGCGGGGTGGGGGGTCAGGACGGCGGGGTGGGGTCAGAGTGGTGGGTCAGGACAGAGGGGGGCGACTCAGGACGGCGGGGCGGGAGTCCTGGGGGTCCCGGGGCGGGGGTCTCACCGTTGATGACTTCTTGCCGCTTGACCTCGCTCTTCTTCAGCCTGAGGAGTGCGTCGGGGGCGGCGAGCTGCCGCCAGGCCGGCGGCTCCAGCTCCAGCTCCGCAACGCGCGGCTCAGTCTCCTCAGACTGGGGAGGCAGAAAGGACTGCGGGGGGTCGCCCCCCCCCGGCCCCCCCGGCTCCAGGCTGCGGGGATCAGGAGGGGAGGGGGCTCAGCACGGGCGCGGGGCCACCCCGAGACCCCGCGGCGGGGGGAGGGAAGGGGAATGGCCGGGTGTGGGGGGGGAGGACCTGCCCCGCCCTGCCCCGCCCGCGCGGGGCGGGGGGCTCCCGCCACCTACGTGGGTCGGCGGCGGGCGGGCGGGGGCGCGGGGGGCTCCTCCGTAGGGGCGGCGCGGGCGGCCGCCTGCAGGTCGACGTCGCTGCGGGAGCGCGGCTGCTTGCCCTTGGCCGAGCCGCGGCGGGAACGCTTCCGCTCGCACACGCGCAGGCTCTCCGAGCGCCCCAGCTTCCCCGGCAGCCTGCGGGGGCGGCGGGGGGCGCGGGGGGCGGGGGGGGGGCCCCGCCGCGGGGGGAAGCCGAGGGGGCGACGCGGACGGACGGACGGAGGGAGGGAGGGGGACAGGCGGCACAGAGAGCACGGGGGGAGCGGCGCCCAGGGGGGAGCGTGCGTGCACAGACGGGGGGGGGGGTGCGGGGGGAGAAACAGCGTGAGATCAACGGGGAAAAGTGGGGGGGGGGGTGTCCATGCATCTGATTTGGGGAGGGGGCGCGGAGCCATGCATCAGCCCGGGGGGCCTGGGGGGAGGGAGGGGGCCGGGGGCGCCCCCCCGCGGCACCTGGGCCGGGCCGGGGGGGCCCCGGTACTTAGCTGAGGCGGCGGGGGGCTCTAGGCCAGCGTCCCGTGCCCCCCCCGGCTCCGTCACGCCCCCCCAGGCATGCAAGGGGGGGGGCCGGGGGGCCGGGGGTCACCAACCTGATCCGTCTTCTGGGGGGAGAGAGAGCGGGTTGGGGGGCAGCAGCCAAGCGGGGGGCCCATGCCCCACAACTCCCCATGCCCTCATGCAGGGAATTTGGGGGGTAATTGGGGGGTAATTGGGGGGTAATTGGGGGGTAATTGGGGGGTAATTGGGGGGTAATTGGGGGGTAATTGGGGGGTAATTGGGGGGGGGGGGGGGTTGCTCGCCATCTCACCTCTCGCTCTCGGCCCCCTCCTCGGTGGGGTGCTGCTCGCTGGCAGGGGGCTCAGGGGGGCAGAGCCCGCGCGGGGGGGGCTCCCCCAGCTCCGCAGTGCCCGGGGGGTCTGAGGCTGTGGGGCACGATGGGGGGGGTGAGCAGCGGGAAGACCGAGACCCCTGCCCCCTCCCCACGGCCCCCTCCTCACCTGGATCGCCCTCGGCGCCCTCCCCCGGCGGGGGGTTGATGGTGACGGCCATGCTGGGGGGGTCGGGGGGGCCGGTCGCCCCCCCCCGGGGCCGCGCCGCCCCCCCCTCCATCCTCTCGGCCACCTTCGGGCCCTTCCTCTCGGCGTGCGGCGCCTTTTCGGCTGGGGGGGGCCGGGGGTCAGCAAAACCCCCTCCAACCCCCCCCGGATCGGGCCCGCGGGGGGGACACACACAGGGGTGTGGGGTGTAGGTGGGGGTCGCAGGGGCGAGGCCCCCCAGGGCGGGGGCGTGGAGCGGGGGTACCTTCACTCTCCGGGATTTTGCTTTGCCTGAATTCGGCGTCTGCAGGAGAAAAGTCACAGGTGAAGGGGGAGCTGAGGGGGCGGGGGCCGGCGAGACCCCCGGCGCCGCCCCCCAGGCTTGCAGCAGGGCAGGGGGCTCACAGAGAAGGCAGGCAGGGCCCCCCCAAAGGCAGTGCCCCCCACTCACTGTGGGCGTCCCGGCCCCACAGGGCCGCCCCCGGCAGGCTGAAACCCTTCCGCGACTTCGCCTGCAGCTCGTTCTCCTTCTTGCCCCCCGAAATCTGCGGGGAGACAGGGGTTGGGGGGGTTCGGGGGGGCTCAAGGGGGTCGGGGGGGGTTTGGGGGACCCTCCGCGCCCCGGGGTCTCACCTTTTTTCGGAAGAAGTTGGACTTGGACTTTTTGCCGTCGCCCACTTTGGTTTTAACCCCCAGGTACTTCATGTAGGTGACGATGGCGCCGAAGATAGCAGAGCTGGGGGGGGGGCAGTGAGGGGGGGCCCCATCTCCCCACAGAGCTGGGGGCACCCCCGCTCCACCCGGGACCCCACACAACACCCACCCCCCCCTCCCGACACCCCCAAAATGCTTCCTCTCACCTTTTCTCCTCGTCGGACGAGATGGTGAGGCTGGGGAAGGGAGGAGAGCGTGAGCCCCGGCGTCTGGGAAGCCCGGCGCCCCCCAAATCGCCCCTCGGCGCCCCCCCAAATTGCCCCCCAGACCCCCCAGATTGCCCCCCGGCCCCTAACCCGCGGGCCAGCCCCATGTTGGCGTGTCAGTGTCGGGCGCTGGAGCATGATCCGGGGAGGAGAGGCCGTGCGCGCGCTGGGACGGGCTGGGACGGACTGGGCTGGGGCGGGAGGGGCCGGGGGGGTTTAGAGGGAGCCCGGGATGATGCAATCGGGAGAAACAGCTGGGAAAAAGGGGGGGGTCTCACACCCCCCCGCAGCCCACCGCAGCTGGCTCTGGGCTGGGCCCGGTGCCCGGCAGGGGAGGGCGGCCAGATGTGGGGGCGGGAGGGGACGGCCCAAAGGGGGAGGGGGCTTTGGGGGGGGCGTTCCGCGTGTCTGGGGGGGGGGGGCCGTTCCGCGCCGGGCGGGGGGTCCCGGGGCCCCCCACTCACTGCATCTCCTCCAGGCGGGTCAGCAGCACCTCCGCCAGCTGCTTCTCCTTGGCGTCGCGGATGCCGTGGTCCCGCGTGCGGTACGACTCCAGCTCCGACAGCTCCTGCTCGCCCGGCGTCATCCCCATCAGCCGCTTGGACCTGCGGGAGGGGCGTCAGCCGCGGGGCCGGGACCCCCCGGGACCCCCCCGGGACCCGTCTCCCCCCACCTGAAGTCCTCCAGCTGCCGGGAGATCTCGGGCTCCTGGAAGGCCTGGATCTCCTGCAGGTACCGGCGCTGCACCTCGTCGGGCAGGAGCTCGGGGCGCGTCCGGTCTGGGGAGGGGGTGTCAGCCGAGGGGGCGCCCCCCACCGCCACCCCACACACACTTGGGGGGGGGGGGGGGGCTCTCCGTGGCGCTGCCGGCCCCCCCGGCCCCCCCTGCGGAGCCGCGGGCCCCCCCTCGTCCCCGTGGTTGGGGCTTCCCAGGCGGCTTCCGGGCCCGGCCGCAGGCGCTGGGTGCGGCGGGTGGGGGAAGGGCCGGGGCGTGGCGGGGGGGGGCCCCCCAAAAGGTGGAGGGGGGCTTTGGGGCCGGCGGAGGTGGGGGGAGCAGCAGGGGGCGGGGATTGACTCACCCAGTTCGAACTGCACCTGGTGGGGGACGGGCACCCGCAGCAGCTGCGAGAGAGGGGGGAGGGAGGGTGGTGGGACCCCCGCCGAGGCCCCCGGGGGGGTGCAGAGGGGCTGCGGGGGCGTTTTGGGGGGGGCCGCGGGGGCGTTTCGGGGGGGCCGCGGGGGCGCACTCACCCCTGCCTTGTCCAGGAACATGTGGCAAAATTCCAGGAACTGCTTCTTGCCCTCCTTGGGGTTCATCCTGCGCAGCATGTCCACGTGCAGGTAGCAGAGCTGGGGGGGGGGGGGGGAGCGGAAAGGGGGGGCCACGGGCCGGGGGTGAAGGCAGGGCGACGCTCCCCCCGCCCCCCCGAACCCCCAAACCTTCCCCCCCCCCCCCCCCAGTGTTTTACCTCGGCTCCGGCCCCTGCCAGCGGGGGGGGGAACAGAGACAAGAAGTTATTCGAGGTGGGGCGGGGGGCGCAGCCGCTCGCCCGTGGGTGCTGCCGCACTTGTGGGGGGTCCCCCTGCACCCGCCGGGTCCCGTCCCCCCCCCCCCGAACCCGCTGACCCTCCCCGGCCCCCGCCGGCCCCCCCCCGAGCCCCCTCACCACGGGGCAGGAGTCGAACTGGAGCACGACGTGCTGGAGGAAGGCCATGAGATAGACGGGGTGCTGCCGGACCAGCTCCAGGCTCTGGAACAGGCTGTTCTGGTCGTCGGGGTTCTGGGGGGCGGGGAGGGGGGCGTCAGGCCTTGGGGGGACCCCCCCAGCCCCCGACAGGGCGCCCGGCGACACAAGGGTGGGGACTCACCGGCTCGATGTCATTCTCAAAGTCCTCGTCCTCGGCGCCGATGATGGGCACGGCCGAGGCGCCGGCGCCGCGAGCGCCCGCCGCGGGGCTCTGGGGAGAGATGGGGCGCTGGGGGGGCGCTGGGGGGTCCCCGGGGCGGGGGGGGGGCGGGGCGGCCCGTCGGGGGGCTCCAGGGACCCCCCCCCAGCACAGCACGGCGGCGGGGACAACCTCTCACCGAGTTAGAGGCCTCCTCCGGCTCCATCCTGCGCCGGGGGGGCCCGGGCGGCAGGCGGCGGGGTCAGCGCTGCGGGGCGGAATTGGGGTGAGCCTGGGGGGTCTCGGCCCCCCCCGGGCGGTTTGGGGGCGCGGGTGGGTGGGGCGCTCTCCCCGCCCCGGGGTTGGGGGGGGCGGCGCCCGCTCTCAAAGGGGCTCTGTGCCACACAAAGGGCCCCATTGAGTGCCCTGCGCCGGGGGGGGGGGGGGCCCCCACCGGCCCCCGCCCCTCCGGGCAGCGTTTTGGGGGGGCACGGGGGGGCACAGGGGAGCCCCCCCCACCCCCAAAACCGGCCTCCACGTACCTGCTTCCGAGCTGGGGAAAGATCCCGGCGGGGCAGGAAATGTGGCAACCCCCCCCGGGGCTCGGCCGAGCGGCCCAGGAGCGGGGGGCGGCGGGGGGTGGTGGGGGGCGGCGGCGGGGCGGCGGCAGGGGGGGTCCGGCTCGGGGGGCACCCCCCGTCACCCCACGGCGGAAAGGCGTCTCCCGGCTGTAACACAAAGCGGCGGCCCCCGGTTATTTACAGAGCAGCGGAGCTTCCTGCAGGAAGTGATGTGCGGCGCGGCCGCAGGGCCCCCGGCCTCCCCCCACGGCGTGTGGGGCGCCCCACGGCCCCCACGCACCCCTGCCCCGCGGCGCCGTGGGGCTCTGCCATAGCTCCCACATCCCCTGCCCCGCGGCGCCGTGGGGCTGTGCTATAGCCCCCACGTACCCTGCCCCACAATGCCGTGGGGCTGTGCCATAGCCCCAACATACCCTGCCCCGCGGCGCCGTGGGGCTCTGCCATAGCCCCAACATACCCTGCCCCGCGGCGCCGTGGGGCTCTACCATAGCCCCCACATACCCTGCCCCACGGCGCCGTGGGGCTCTGCCATAGCCCCGACATACCCTGCCCCGCAGCACTGTGGGGCTCTGCCATAGCCCCGACATACCCTGCCCCGCGGCACCGTGGGGCTCTGCCATAGCCCCCACATATCCTGCCCCATGGCGCCGTGGGGCTCTGCCATAGCCCCGACATACCCTGCCCCGCGGCGCCGTGGGGCTCTGCTATAGCCCACACATATCCTGCCCCACGGCGCCGTGGGGCTCTGCTATAGCCCCACATACCCTGCCCCACGGCGCCGTGGGGTACACCACAGCCCCTGCGCCCCCTGCCCAACATCACCGTGGGGCTCTGCTATATCCCCCATACATCCTGCCCCACAACCCCTATGAACCCTGCCCCACGGCACCATGGGCCTGCACCACAGCCCACACGCACCCCTGCCCCACGGCGCCATGGGCCTGGCCCACGGCCCCCGCGCACCGGTGCCCCACGGCGCCATGGGGCTGTGCTATAGCCCCCACATACTCTGCCCCATGGCCCCCAGCCCCACGGCGCCGTGCGCCTGCGCCACGACCCTGACGCCCCCCTGCCGCACGGCGCTGTGGGGCTGCGCCACGGCCTTCACACCCCCCTGCCCCACGGCACACCACATCCCTGCCCCACGGCGCCCCATCCCACCCCACACGAGCGACAGGGTGTTGGCCCCCGGCGTGGCAGCGCCCCACGGCTGAGGGGAGCCCCGGCCCCCTTGGCCGCCCCCCAGCCTGGACCCCCTTGTTGCGGGGTGCGCGGAGGCGCGGGGCGGGTGGGGGTGTCGCGGGGGCGGCGGGGAGCGCCCCCCCGCGCCCCCCCGGCAGGAAGCGCCGCCCCCGCCCCGGGACACTCACCGGAGCGGTCCCGCGGCCGCCCCGGGGCGACAGAGGGCGGTACCGGAGCCCACCGGCGCGGTCCCGGGGCTCAGGGGTCCCGTCGCAGCGCCCGGAAGCGGCTCCCCCTCCCCCCCCCGTGGGTGGGTCCCCCCGCCCCGCCCCGCCCCGCCCCTTCCTGCGGGAGGAGCGAGCCCCGCCCCGCCCCGCCCCGCCCGGGACACGGCGCCCAGCGCGCCCCGGACGCCAAACCGGGACCCCTGGGACCCCGGGTCCCTCAAACTGGGGACCCCCAAACCCCCCCGTCCCTCAAACCCAGGACCCCTGGGACCCTTAAACCCGGGACCCCCGAGACCTCCAAACCAGGGACCCCTGAGACCCCAGGACCCTCAAACCCGGGACCCCCGAGACCTCCAAACCAGGGACCCCTGACACCCCAGGACCCTCAAACCCGGGACATCTGGGACCCCCAAGATGCCGGTACCCCCAAACCCAGGACCCTTAAACCAAGGACCCCTGGGACTCTGAGACCCCAGGACCCCCAAATCTCCAGGACCCTCAGGACCCCCAACACTCCTCAGGTCACTCATAGCTGGTATCCTCAAACCCGGGACCCCCAAACCCGGGACCCCCAAACCCTTGGGACCCTCAAACCCAGGACCCCCAAACCTAGGACCCCGGTCCCTCAAACTGGGGACCCCCAAACCCTTGGGACCCTCAAACCCAGGACCCCCAATGTCCTGGGACCTGCAGGACCCCTGACACCTCAGGTCCCTCAAACCTGGGACCCCCAAACACTTGGGACCCTCAAACCTGGGACCATCAAACCCCAGGACCTTTGAAACCCAGGACCTTCAGGCCCCTGGGACCCCCCCAGACCCCTGAGACCCCCCCCAAACATGTGGCCCCTGGCACCCTGGGACCCCCAAGCCCCTGGGACCCCAGGACGCCTGGCCCATGACACCCTGGGACCCCCAATTCCCATGCCCCAAACTCGTGTGCCCCCAGACCCCTGCAGCCCCCCCATCCTGGGGCAGGCCGTGGGGTGACGCCAGGGTGGGGCCCGCCCCACCCTGCGCCCCGCCCACCGCAGCCCCCCGAGAGGGCGGTCGCGGGCATCGGGGCGCATCTCCTGCGACGGGGCCTGGCGCAGACGGCGGCGACGACAACGACATGGCGGGCGCTCCCCCAAAACGGGGCGCCCCGCTCCCCTTCCTCCTCATCCTCCTCTGCCTCCTCCCAGGTGAGGCGGTGTGGGGCGGGGGGCTCGGGGGCACGAGGGGCGCAGGGGTGGGGGTGCACGGGTCGCCTCGCCCCGCTCGAGGCGGGGACGGCACGGGGTCACGGCGCGACCCCTCCGGTGCCCCCCAAAGGGCGAGGGGCTGGCGCGGCGCCCCAAAAGGCAGCGTGTCCCCCCCGATCTGCCGGCGCATCCCCCCCCCGCCCCCCATTGAGACACCCCGAAACGGCCTGGCTCGGTGCTTCCTGTCAACAGCGCCCGGCGGAGGAACCGAAACCGCCCGGGGCGTCGGGGCGGGACCCTCGCCCGCGCTGGGGTCTCAGGGTGCCGCGGTGACGCCCCCCCCCCGCCCCTCCGTCGCCCGCAGGGTACCTCGGCCAGGTGTCGGCCCCATCGGGGTGCCAGGGTGGGGGCTGCCCGACGCCCCCCGCCCCGGCGAAGGCGCGGAGCCCCGGCGAGGTGCGGATGGTGGAGGCCGGCCCCGTGTCCCGCACAGCCACCGTCGGGGACCACCTGAGCCTGGAGTGCCGGTACCAAGCCCCCCGCGACGCCCGCGTCACCTGGTACCAGGTGTGCCCCCACCGCAACTGCAGCCAGGACAGCGTGCCCGTGCTGGACGGCCAGGCCGGCCGCCAGCTGCGGCGGGAGGAAGGCCTCGTCACCCTCACCTTCCTCCGCCTCGCGCACAACGACACCGGGCTCTACTACTGCCGCGTGGAGGCCGGCTGGGCCAGCAGGCAGTCCTGCGGCACCTTCCTGCGGGTGCGCGGTGAGTGCGGGGGGCCGGGGCTGACCCCTCGTGGCCCTCCTCGCCCTCCTCATCCTCCCCCGCCTCCCCGCGCAGACCCCATGGCCGTGCCCTTCCTCAACATCAAGGAGTCCACCAAGAACCAGATCATCACGGCCGAGGGCATCCTGCTGCTGCTCTGCACCGTGGGGCCCAGCATCTTCCTCCTCTTTAGGGTGAGGGGGCTTTGGGGGGCCCTGGGGGGGCTCTGGCGGGTCTGGGGGGGCCCTCCCTGACTCTGCCCCGCGCCCACAGAAGCGGTGGGCCAACGAGCGGCTGCTGCAGATGAAGAAGAGCGCCTACGAGGAGGAGAACCTCTACGAGGTGAGGGGGGGGGTCCCGGCGCGCGCCGCGGGGGGCCGGGGAGGGGGCCGGCGGCGCCCACCGCCCTGACACCCCCTCCCCGCACCCCGTCACCCTCCGCAGGGGCTGAACCTGGACGAGTGCTCCATGTACGAGGACATCTCGCGGGGGCTGCAGCCCACCTACCAGGACGTCGGCAGCCTCCACGCCGCCGACGCGCAGCTGGAGAAACCCTGAGGGGGGGGTCCCGCGGGCCCCCCCAGCTCCCCGCGAGGCTTCGCTCCGTTAGCGCCTTCGTCAACGCGAGGCTCCCCCGCCGTCGTCAGCGCGACCCCGCCCCCGGGGGTGGGTGACGACCCCCCCAATAAAGCTGCCGAGCTGCCGGGGGGTGCTCGGGGTGCTCTTTGGGGGGGTGGGGGGGCGTTCTGCGCCCCGGGAAACCCTTGGACGCCCCGTTTGTGCCGGTGTTAATTAAACACGGGGGGAGGATGAGGAGGGGGCGGGAGAGCGGCCAGCTCGCTCCTCGGTTCCTGGCTGGCTGCGGCTGCAGCCAGGGGTCTCCGATGTCGGGGTGTCCCCGGGGGGACGTGGGTGTCACCCCGCCCCTGCTGTTGTCCCGTACTGAGATCCCCCCTCTCACACCCCCACCCACCCCCACTCCTCACCTGCCGGCGGCCTGGGGCGGGTGTGGGGCACCATGGGGTGGGGGTCACTCAGCTTGGGGGCACCCCGGGGTGGGGGTCCCTCGGGGCGGTGCATCTGCAGGGTCTCAGCAGCACTGGGGGTCCTGGGGCGGGTGGCAGTGCCCTCAGCCGCAGGGGGCTCTGTCCCCTCATTCGTCTCCCTATGGACTCTCCATCGCCTCAGGGCTGCCACCTCTCTCCCTACACACTCCCCATCCTTAGGGTCTCCCCATCCCTAGGATCTTTCTATCCCTATGGACCCTCCACCCCTAGGGTCTCCCCATCGCTAGGGTCTCCCCACCTTTAGGGACTCCCCACCTTTAGGGTCTCTCCATCCCCTCAGGGCTGATCCCCACCCCCGCCGCGCGAGCCCTTCCCGCCGCCGCGCCCCCAGCCAATCAGCGGCGGCCGCCGGGAGCCGGCTGGCCAATGAGCGGGCAGGGCGGGAAAGGCGGAAGGCCGCCGGCACGCGCGGGTGGGCGGGGCCGGCCCTTCCCAACGGCTCGGGCGCGAGGAGCGACCCCCCCCGCAGGCCCCGCCCACCGGCGGGAGTGGGCGGGGCTTGTGCGGCCGTTGGGAGCGGGGGGAGGTGGGGGGGTAATGGGGGGATCTGGGGGGGGAATGGGGGCCCTTGAGGGGGCCCTGGGGGTATCGGGGGGCCTGAGGGGGAAATGGGGGTACTGGGGGGGGTCTCTGGGGGCAGAATGAAGGGCCCTGAGGATACTGGGGTGGGAGAGAGGGGAGATCTGGGTGGGAAATGGGGCTGGGGGGGGCCTCTGAGGGGGAAATGGGGGTTTGGGGGGCGGGTCTGAGGGGAGAATGGGGGCCTTTGGGGGGCCCTGAGGGGGGAATGGGGGTCTGGGGGTTCTCTGGGGGGAGAATGAGGGGCCCAGGGGATGCCAGGGGGGTATAGAGGGGATCTGAGGGGGAAATGGGGGTCTGAAGGGGAAATGGGGGCCCTTGAGGGGGCCATGGAGATGCTGGGGCGGGGCTAAGGGGAAAATGGGGGTGTGGGGTAAGATATGAGGGGCCCTGAGGGGTGGCTCATGGAAATGGGGGGCCTGAGGGGGACGCGGGGGGCCTGGTGGGGTTTCAGGGGGGAAATGGGGGCCCTTTGAGGGGTCCCTGAGGGTATTGGGAGGGGCTGAGGGGGAAATGGGGGTGCTGGGGCGGTCCCGGGGTGGGGAATGGGGGCCCTTGGGGGGGCCCTAATTAACAGGGTGCCCCAAAACCCCCGCCCTCGGTCGCCTCCCCCCTCCCTCCGCTCACCCCGTGCGGATAAAAAGACCCTTTTTTTGGCGTTTTCCCGTCAGGCAGCGGGTGCCATGAGCCACCGCAGCGGCAGAGGGGCCGGCGGGGACCCCCGCCCGGGGGGGGGCCCGCACCCCCCGGGACCCGGACCCCGACCCGGCCGCGTCAAGCGCCGCAGAACCAGGCGGGAGCGCGACACGGCCAGATTCGGCCGGAGGGTCCCCGGCGAGGGGCGGCGGGCGGCCGGACCCCCGCCACGCCGCCCGCCGCCCCCGTGGGGGGGTCGCCCCCTCGCCAGCCCGCTCCCAGCCCCCAGACCCGTCGTGATCACCGAAAGCCGCCTGTGCCAGCACCGGGGCTTGTTCAACCGGGAGGTGAAGTCGGTGGACGTCGAGCGGCTGCTGAGCCCGCGGCGGGACGCGGCCCCCCGCGGCGAGACCCCCGCCGCAGCGCCCCAAAACCGCGCGGAGGAGGGGGTCCCCGTGGCGCCGTCCCCCCGCGAGCTGGCCGGGGGGCTCTGCGCCCTCCTGGGGGGCACCCGCGCTTTCCGGGGGCGCGATCTGGCGGGCGAGCGTCGCCGCGCCGTCCTGGCCGCCCTCCTGCGCTGGCACCGGGCGCTGCCCGAGCTCTCCCCCCTCCTGGCGCACCGCAGTCGGGGGGCTGACGCCGCCCCCCCAGGTACACGGCGCCGCGGGGAGGGGGCTGCGCCCCCCTGGCCGCGCCTCACCCCCTCTCGCCCCTCGCAGGTCGCTGGAGCCCCCGGACCCCCGAGCGGGAGCGGAGCGGCAGCGCCGAGCGGGGCGATTTCGGGGAGCCGAGACGGAGCTGGGAGGTGACGCCCCCCTACAGCAGCACCCCCGGCCCCCTGCAGGGCGTCGCGACCAGGGTGAGCGCCCGAAAACCCGCCTTTTCCCCCCAGAACGGGGACGTCCTCCCCCTCCCGCCCCCTTCACGCCACGCTCTTCCCCGGCAGACCCCCACCTACCGCACCGGGCCCGGCACCCCCAGCCCCATTTTTGGAGGCGACGGAGACGAGAGGGAGGTGAGTCCGAAGGCGGGGTGACGGCCCCAGGGACCCCCGGGGGGTTTATTGACCCGCCGCCGCCTCCCTGCAGACCCCCTTCTCCTGGACCTCGGGCGAGGAGGAGGAGGAGGAGGACGACGACGACCCTCATCCCGGCAGCCCAACCACGCTCTTCCAACCCCGGGGAGAGGGGCGGCCGTCCTGGGGGGATCCCCGCCGGCACGGGGGGTCCGTGGCCCCCGGCGGACCCCCGCCCGGCTCCCCCCCCGGCTGCACCTGCGGGGGTGCCCCCTTCGCGCCGTGCGGGTTCGGGGAGGACGCCGGCGAGGGCTGCAGCTGGAGCCGCCGGCCGCCCATCGCCCCGCCGGCCTTCGGCCCGGTGCCGCCGCGGCGCCGCCGGCCGCCCCGCCGCTCCCTCGCGGCCCTCTTCCCCCCCCGGAGCCCGGCCGCGTGCCGCGGGGCCAGCCCGGACCCCCGGACCCCCGACGCGTGGAGTCCCGAGCCTTCGCGCCGGCTGGGCTTCGCGTCGGGCCGGCCGCGTGCCGAGCGCCGAGCGTCGCGCTGCCGCCGCCACCGGCACGGCTCCCACCGCCCCGGGCGGCCGCCGGCGCCCCCGACCCCCGGCCCGTGCCGCTGGCAGCCGCCGCTGGCGCGCGGGGCCCCCCCGGGGAGCCGCCGGCGGCGGGGCTGGGACGCGCCGGAGTCGGGGTGCCGGGGGGAGCCGGGCTGGCTGCGGGCGCTGCGGTGCCTGCCCCTCTCCTGCTTCCCCCCCTCGGGGGCGCCGGGGCAGGACGCGTCCCCCCTGCCCGGCCCCGCGCCCTGGGGGTGCCCCTGCGCGGGGCTGTGCTGAGGCGGCGCGCCCCCCACCCTTCCCGGGGCGCCCCCCACCCTTCCCGGCACGCCCCCCACCCTTCCCGGGGCGGCCCCCCCCATTCCCGGGGCGCCCCACGGCTCAATAAAGGCTGTTCCTCCCAACCCAACCGTGGCGTCACTGCTGCTGCCTGTGGGCACCCCCAAACCCCCCCAGGGACACCCCCCCCCCCCGATGCCGCCCCGGCCCCGCGGCGGGAGGAGCCGGGCAGGGAAGCGCGGCTGGTGGTTTTGGGGCGAGAAAGTCCCATTCTGGGCCGTTTCCCGGCGCGGGAGGGGGGCGACACACGACACGGGTGGGTTTGGGGCGCCCGGGGCAGAGCCGTCCCCCTGCCCCGCCGGCTTCGCCCGTGGATGGGGTGGGGGGTGGGGGGGGGGCTGTCCCCGGGGGTCCCGCTCACGGCGGGGAGCGAAGGTCGCCGCCGCGGGGCCACTCGCCGCCCTCCCCGCAGCCTTCCTCCGGCTCCCCCCCGCCCTCCTCCTCCTCCTCGTCGCCCTCGGCGTAGCCGCTCCGCAGGGCGCGCTTGAGCTTGGCCCAGAAGAGGCGGCGGGCGGGGGGCTCGGGGGGCCAGCGCAGGTAGGTGCGCTTGAGCAGCACGCGGCGCATGCGGTGGTAGGCGGAGAGCTCGGCGTCGGGGATGGCCTCGAGGAAGACGAGCACCAGGACGTCGCGGAGCTCGTCGAAGAGGCGGTAGCTGGCCAGCTGGATCTCCAGCGAGCACCACTCGCTGCGCAGGTAGCTGCGGCTCACCACGCACACCGTCTTGCGGCTGTTGTAGACGGCGTCGACGATGTTGTCGACGATGGCCCTGCCGGGGCTGAAGTCGCGGTGGTGCAGGCAGAGGCGCAGCGCGCCGCGCTCCAGCTCCGGCACCAGCTCGCCCAGCACCCACCCCTCGTCGGCCGAGTTGTAGGAGACGAAGGTGTCGTAGGCGTAGCGGCGCCGCTCCCGCCGCCAGCGCCCGCCGGCCCAGGCCCGCAGCAGGTACAGCTGGTACCGCAGGCGCCAGTACCCGCGGTGGTGCAGCAGCGGCAGCGCCAGCAGCAGCAGCACGGCCGGCGCCGTGCCGGCGAACAGGTACAGCCCCACGTCCAGGAAGCAGACGCGGGTGTCGAAGGCGTGCAGGTAGGCGGGCGGCCCCCCGCCGCCCCCGCCGCAGCTGTAGTTGTAGAGGTAGACCACCTGGACGCGGCTGCGGTCCAGCCAGGCCGGCAGCCAGGCGTTGGCGCAGGCGCAGCTCAGCGGGCACTTGCGCAGGTCCAGGTAGCGCAGGGCGGGCAGCCGCCCGTCCAGGCGCCGGTCCAGCGTGCGCAGCTCGTTCTTGGCCAGGCGCAGCCGCTCCAGCCGGCTGAGGTTGCCGAAGACCTCGGGGCCGAGGCTGCGCAGCCCCACGTTCTCCAGGTCGAGGCTGCGCAGGCGGCTCAGGTTCTTGAAGACGCCGGGCGGCAGGTCGCCCATGCCGCCGCTGCTGTCGGCCAGCGTCAGGTAGCGCAGCTGGGCCAGGTCGTCGAAGGCGTCGGCGGGGACGGCCAGCAGCCAGTTCCGCGCCAGGTAGAGGGAGCGCAGCGAGGTCAGGCCCTGGAAGAAGCGGTGGGGGACGATCCGCAGGCCGTAGGGCTGCTGCGCCTGCAGCTTCAGGTCGTAGAGGCGCCGCAGGTGCCGGAAGGGCGGCGGGTGCCGCGGGCGGCGGGTGATGTACCGCAGCGCGTTGGCGCGCAGGTCCAGCACGCCCAGGGAGGCCTGCACCGGGCGGAAGGCCGCGGCGCTCACCTCCTGCAGCCGGTTGCGGTCCAGGTAGAGGCGGCGCAGCTCGCCCAGCCCCTGCAGCGCGGCGCCCGCCAGGTGCCGCAGGTTGTTGCCGCCCAGGTCGAGCGTCTGCAGCCGCGGCAGCCCGGCGAAGGCGCCGGGGAAGAGCACGGAGACGCGGTTGTTGCGCAGGTTGAGCGTGCGCAGCCGGCTCAGGTCGGCGAAGGAGCCGGGGTAGAGGTCGGTCAGCAGGTTGTTGTCGAGCCGCAGCTCGCGCAGCTCCCGCAGCCCCCGCAGCGCCCGCTGGTGCAGCCGCGCCAGGCCGTTGACGTCGAGGCGCAGCGAGCGCAGGCCCGGCGCGTCGGCGAAGGCCCCCGGCCCCACCACCAGGATGCGGTTGAAGCGGAGCGAGACGTTTTGGAGGCGGTGGAGGAGCGGGGCCTCCCGGCAGGAGGGCAGCCGGCGCAGCAGGTTGTGCTCCACCAGCAGCGCCCGCAGCGCCCGCCGCTGCGCCGGCCCCAGCAGCCGCCCCACGCAGCCCAGGCGCCGCAGCCGGTTCCCGGAGAGGTCGAGCGCGCCGGCGGGCGGGCAGCGGCCCAGCGCCCCGTCCGGCAGCGCCGCGAGGCCGTTGCGCCGCAGCCGCAGGCGCGGCAGCCGCGGGCCCCGCAGCCGCCCGCACAGCTCGGCCACCCCCGGCGCGTCCAGGCGCAGCCCGGAGAGGTCCACGCTCCGCGGCGGCACGTCCGACGCCTCCAGCAGCCGGAAGACGTCGAGCGGGTTGCCGGCCAGCCAGAGCCGGCTGAGGTTGCGCAGGCAGAGCCGGGCGAAGGGCGCCGCGTCCGAGATGTTGTTGTAGGAGAGGTCGAGCGCCCGCAGGGCCGGCAGCAGCCCCGGGGCGGCGCCGGCCAGCCCCGCCAGCGAGTTGTTGCAGAGGCGCAGCGTCAGCAGCGAGGGCGGCAGCGGCGGCGCCGGGCCCAGCGCCGCCAGGCCGTTGCCGCAGAGGTCGAGCAGGCGCAGGCGCGGCAGGCGCCGCACGGCCGCCGCCACGGGCCCCAGCGCGGGCAGGCGGCCGCCCCGCAGCGACAGCCGGCGCAGGTTGGCCAGCGGCAGCAGCGCGCCGGGCGCCAGCGCCGACAGCGGGTTGCGGTCCAGCCGCAGCCGCGTCAGGTTGGCCAAGCCCAGGAAGGCGCCCTCGGCCAGCCCGGCCAGGCGGTTGTGGGACAGGTCGAGGGCGCCCAGCGCCCCCAGCCCGGCGAAGGCGCGGGGGGCGATGGCGGCCAGGCGGTTGTGCGAGAGGTCGAGGGTCCGCAGGAGGGGCAGGCGGGCGAAGGCGCGGGGCGGCAGGCGGACCAGGGCGTTGTGCGAGAGGTTGAGGGCGGTGGCGGCCGGCGGCAGGTCGTCCACCGCCTCGGCCGCCGCCTCCAGGAAGCGCTGGACGCAGCGGAAGAGCCCGGGGTCCCAGGGCGCCTGGATGCAGTTGCGGAAGCCGTAGGCCGAGACCCCCGGCGCCGCCGCCAGCAGCGCCGCCAGCAGCACCGGCGCCGGCACCCGCCGGCGCTCGGGGGACGGGGACGGGGGGCGCATCCTGCCCCGCGCCCGCCCCGGGGCGGCCCCACGCCTGGGACCCCCTGAGGGCAGGGGCGCGACGGGGGTCCTCCGGGGGAGGCGGGGCCGGGGGGGGTTTGGGGCCGGGGACCTCCGACAGGCAGGGTGGGGGGTCTGGGGACAGGAGGGTTTGGGGACAGGGACCCCCAACAGGCGGGGTGGGGGATCTGGGGACAGGGGGGTTTGGGGACAGGGACCTCCGACAGGCGGGGTGGGGGGTCTGGGGACAGGGGGGTTTGGGGACAGGGACCTCCGACAGGCAGAATGAGGGGTCTGGGGACAGGGGGGTTTGGGGACAGGGACCCCCGACAGGCGGGGTGGGGGGTCTGGGGACAGGGGGGTTTGGGGACAGGGACCCCTGACAGGCAGAATGAGGGGTCTGGGGACAGGGGGGTTTGGGGACAGGGACCTCCGACAGGCGGGGTGGGGGGTCTGGGGACAGGAGGGTTTGGGGACAGGGACCCCCGACAGGCAGAATGAGGGGTCTGGGGACAGGGGGGTTTGGGGACAGGGACCCCCGACAGGCAGAATGAGGGGTCTGGGGACAGGGGGGTTTGGGGACAGGGACCCCCGACAGGCAGAATGAGGGGTCTGGGGACAGGGGTGTTTGGGGACAGGGACCCCCGACAGGCAGAATGAGGGGTCTGGGGACAGGGGGGTTTGGGGACAGGGACCCCCGACAGGCGGGGTGGGGGGTCTGGGGACAGGGGGGTTTGGGGACAGGGACCCCCGACAGGCAGAATGAGGGGTCTGGGGACAGGGGGGTTTGGGGACAGGGACCCCCGACAGGCGGGGTGGGGGGTCTGGGGACAGGGGTGTTTGGGGACAGGGACCCCCGACAGGCAGAATGAGGGGTCTGGGGACAGGGGGGTTTGGGGACAGGGACCCCCGACAGGCGGGGCGGGGGGTCTGGGGACAGGGGGGGTTGGGGACAGGGACCTCCGACAGGCGGGGCGGGGGGTCTGGGGACAGGGGGGGTTGGGGACAGGGACCTCCAACAGGCGGGGTGGGGGGTCTGGGGACAGGGGGGTTTGGGGACAGGGACCCCCGACAGGCAGAATGAGGGGTCTGGGGACAGGGGGGTTTGGGGACAGGGACCCCCGACAGGCGGGGCGGGGGGTCTGGGGACAGGGGGGGTTGGGGACAGGGACCTCCGACAGGCGGGGCGGGGGGTCTGGGGACAGGGGTGTTTGGGGACAGGGACCCCCGACAGGCAGAATGAGGGGTCTGGGGACAGGGGGGTTTGGGGACAGGGACCCCCGACAGGCGGGGTGGGGGGTCTGGGGACAGGGGGGTTTGGGGACAGGGACCTCCAACAGGCGGGGTGGGGGGTCTGGGGACAGGGGGGTTTGGGGACAGGGACCCCCGACAGGCAGAATGAGGGGTCTGGGGACAGGGGGGTTTGGGGACAGGGACCCCCGACAGGCGGGGTGGGGGGTCTGGGGACAGGGGTGTTTGGGGACAGGGACCCCCGACAGGCAGAATGAGGGGTCTGGGGACAGGGGGGTTTGGGGACAGGGACCCCCGACAGGCGGGGCGGGGGGTCTGGGGACAGGGGGGGTTGGGGACAGGGACCTCCGACAGGCGGGGCGGGGGGTCTGGGGACAGGGGGGGTTGGGGACAGGGACCTCCAACAGGCGGGGTGGGGGGTCTGGGGACAGGGGGGTTTGGGGACAGGGACCCCCGACAGGCAGAATGAGGGGTCTGGGGACAGGGGGGTTTGGGGACAGGGACCCCCGACAGGCGGGGCGGGGGGTCTGGGGACAGGGGGGGTTGGGGACAGGGACCTCCAACAGGCGGGGTGGGGGGTCTGGGGACAGGGGTGTTTGGGGACAGGGACCCCCGACAGGCAGAATGAGGGGTCTGGGGACAGGGGGGTTTGGGGACAGGGACCCCCGACAGGCGGGGTGGGGGGTCTGGGGACAGGGGTGTTTGGGGACAGGGACCCCCGACAGGCGGGGCGGGGGGTCTGGGGACAGGGGGGGTTGGGGACAGGGACCTCCGACAGGCGGGGCGGGGGGTCTGGGGACAGGGGGGGTTGGGGACAGGGACCTCCAACAGGCGGGGTGGGGGGTCTGGGGACAGGGGTGTTTGGGGACAGGGACCCCCGACAGGCAGAATGAGGGGTCTGGGGACAGGGGGGTTTGGGGACAGGGACCCCCGACAGGCGGGGTGGGGGGTCTGGGGACAGGGGGGTTTGGGGACAGGGACCCCCGACAGGCGGGGTGGGGGGTCTGGGGACAGGGGGGTTTGGGGACAGGGACCCCCGACAGGCGGGGTGGGGGGTCTGGGGACAGGGGGGGTTGGGGACAGGGACCCCCGACAGGCAGAATGAGGGGTCTGGGGACAGGGGGGGTTGGGGACAGGGACCTCCGACAGGCGGGGTGGGGGGTCTGGGGACAGGGGGGTTTGGGGACAGGGACCCCCGACAGGCAGAATGAGGGGTCTGGGGACAGGGGGTTTTGGGATGGCGACCCCCAACAGGTGGGGCAGGGGATCTGGGGACGGAGGGGGTTGGGGACAGGGACGCTGAAGCCGGTGGGGTGGGGGGTCTGGGGACAGGGAGGTTGGGGACAGGGACCCCCGAGCAGGCAGGGTGAGGGGTCTGGGGACCCTCTCCCTGCTCTGGAGACGCTCTCCCTGCCTCTGGGGACCCTCTCCCCCCTCTGGGGACCCTCTCCCCGCTTTGGGGACCCTCTCTCCCCCTCCGGGACCCTCTCCCCCCTCTGGGGACCCTCTTACTCCCTCTGGGGACCCTCTCCCCCACTTTGAGGACCCCCTCCCCACTTTGGGGGCCCTCTCACCCCCTCTGGGGACCCTCTCCCTGCTTTGGGGACACTCTCTCCCCCTCCGGGACCCTCTCCCCCCTCTGGGGACCCTCTTACTCCCTCTGGGGACCCTCTCCCCCACTTTGAGGACCCCCTCCCCACTTTGGGGGCCCTCTCACCCCCTCTGGGGACCCTCTCCCTGCTTTGGGGACACTCTCTCCCCCTCCGGGACCCTCTCCCCCCTCTGGGGGCCCTCTCACCCCCTCTGGGGACCCTCTCCCCGCTTTGGGGACACTCTCTCCCCCTCCGGGACCCCCTCCCCGCTCTGGAGACCCCCTCCCCCCTCTGGAGACCCTCTCACCCCCCCTGGGGACCCTCCCCCCGGGCCCTACCGTCCCCCTCCCGTTCGCGCGCTCCGGCCGTTTTGGGGCAGAAAAGGGAAGCGCGGGGAATCGCTCACGTCACCGCAGCCCCCCGTGACGTGGGCGGGGGGGTGGCGCGTGTGCCCCCCCACCGCCCCCCCCAGGGCCGGGGCTCGGGGGTCGCGGGGGGGGGGGGCTGGGGGGTGACACGGGGCCGCACGGCGGCGCCCCCTCCCCCGAGCTCTGGGCCTGCGGACCCCCGGGAGCGGGGGGGGGGGGGGGGGTCCCCGCGCCCCGCCCCCCGCCGCCACCTGCTGCTCTCACTTCCCCTCCCCCCGGCCCCTCCCCCGGGTTTTGGTTCCCCTCTGCTGGGTCCGCACTGGCCCGGGCTGGGAGGAGGGGATCGGGGGGGGCGGGGGGGCGCGGGGTTCTACTGGGTGGCACTGGGTGGCACTGGGAGAAGGTGCCGGGGGGGCGGGGCCCCTACCGGTGCGGGGGGCGGGGCCTCTGCCGCGCCGCTGGGCGGGGCCTCTTGCCGAGCCGCTGGGCGGGGCCTCTGCCGAGCCGGTGGGCGGGGCCTCTGCCGAGCCGGTGGGCGGGGCCTATGGCGACGGTGCCGACTCGGTGCTGGGCCGCTGGGCGGGGCCTATGGCGGGGCCTGCGCGGTGGGCGGGGCCTGCGGCGGCGGGGCCGCGCCCGGGAGCGCGCCGGGGCCGGGGGCGATGGGGCTGCGGCGGCGGCGCGGGGGGGCCGCGGGGGGGGCGCGGCCCGGGGGGGGGCCCCGGGGGGCTCCGGTGCCGCCGCCGCCGGTGCCACTGGTGTTGCTGGTGCTGCTGGTGCTGCTGGCGCTGCCCGCGGGCGGCGGCGCCAAGTACGTGCGGGGCCGCATCAGCACCAAGGAGGTGAGCGGGGACCCCCCGGGTGCACCGGCACCCCCCGGGATGCACCGGCACCCCGCCCGGGATGCAGCGGGACCCCCCGGGATGCAGCGGGACCCCCCCCGGGATGCAGCGGGACCCCCCCCGGGATGCAGCGGGACCCCCCGGGATGCAGCGGGACCCCCCCCGGGATGCAGCGGGACCCCCCGGGATGCAGCGGGACCCCCCCGGGATGCAGCGGGACCCCCCCCGGGATGCAGCGGGACCCCCCGGGTGCACCGGCACCCCCCGGGATGCACCGGCACCCCGCCCGGGATGCAGCGGGACCCCCCGGGATGCAGCGGGACCCCCCCCGGGATGCAGCGGGACCCCCCGGGATGCAGCGGGACCCCCCCCCGGGATGCGCCGGCACCCCCCGGGATGCACCGGCACCCCCCGGGATGCAGCGGGACCCCCCCGGGATGCAGCGGGACCCCCCCGGGATGCACCGGCACCCACCCCGGCATGCACCGGGACCCCCCAGCATGCAGCGGGACCCCCCCCGGGATGCAGCGGGCCCCCCCGGGATGCAGCGGGACCCCACCCCGGGATGAGCGGGACCCCCCCGGGATGCAGCGGGACCCCACGGGAGGCACCGGGCCCCCCCCACCCCGCCATGCACCGGCACCTCCTCTTTTTTGCACCGGGACCCCCTCCTGCATCGGGCCCCCCCTCCCCTGTTTGCATCGGGGCCTCATTTGCACCAGGAACCCCCCGCCTTTTGCACCGGGACCCCTCCCCGATTTGCACCGGGACCCCTCCCCCCGATTTGCACCGGGCCCCCCGCCATTTGCCCCCGCCCCCGTTTATCTCGGGGGGCCCTGAGAGGCTGGGGGCCGGGGAGGGGGGCGGCTCTGGGGGGTCCTGGGGTGTCGGGGACCCCCTTCCCAGCTCCCACCCGGGGCCTCCCGGCCGTTGCCGTGGAAACCCGGAGCAGGGACGTTGGCATGACAACGGCGGGGCTGCGGGGGGGTCCTGGGGATGGGGTTCCCCCCCCGTGTCCCTCCCCCCCCCCCGTGGGGGCCCCAGGACCGGGCCCTGCCGGGACCCCGGGTCACCACGGCCGGCTCGGGGGGTACCTGGGGGGGCCGTGGGGCGGCTGTGAGGGGGACTGGGGGTCTCTGGGACCCGGGGGGGGGGGGGCTGTGGGGGTGCCTGGGGTGCAATGGGGAGTCCTGGGCAGGGGAGGGGGCTCCTGGATGCCTGAGTCCCCTGGGATGGGGGGGGCGATCCCTAAAGGGTAGCAGAAGGGCTGTGGGGGCGCCTGGGGGGGTCCATGGGGGGACTGTGGGAGTCTCTGAGGGTCCCTGGGGTGCAATCGGGGAGTCCTGGGGGGCAGAGGGGGCTCCCGGATGCCTGGGTCCCCTGGGGATGGGAGGGGTCTCTAAAGGGTCCCTGGGGGGCTATGGGGGTGTCCCTAAAGGGTGCAATGGGGGGCTGTGAGGGTCCCTGGGGTGCAGTGGGGGAGGCCTGGGGGGCAGAGGGGGCTCCCAGGCTGTGGTGTGGGGGGCAGAGCTGGGGGTCCCGGGCACCGGGGCCCCCCCTGACCCCCCGCTGCCCCCCAGGACTGGGTGTTCCTGACCCGCTTCTGTTTCCTCTCCGACTACGGGCGCCTCGATTTCCACTTCCGATACCCCGAGGTGAGTGGGGGGCTCCCGCCCGCCTGGACGCCGGGGGTCCCCCCGCGCCGCTGACCCCCCCGACCCCCCCAGGCCAAGTGCTGCGAGAACATCCTGCTCTACTTTGACGACCCCTCCCAATGGCCGGCGGTCTACAAGAAGGGCAACAAGGTGGGGGGGGGCTTATGGGGGTCTGGGGGGGCTTATGGGGGTCTGGGGGGGTCTTATTGGGATCTTGAAGGGGCTTATTGGGGTCTGGGGGTATCTGGGGGGGTCTTATTGGGGTATGGAGGGGGGCTTATTGGGGTCTGGAAGGGGCTTATTGGGGTCTGTGGGCGTCTAGGGGGGTCTTATTGGGGTCTGGGGGGTTATAGGGGTCTGGAGGGTGTCTGGAGGGGCTTTATTGGGGTCTGAGGGGGGCTTATTGGGGTCTGGGTGGGTCTGGAGCAGGTGTTATTGGAGTCTGGGGAGTTATTGGGATCTGGAGGGGTCTGGGGGGGCTCGTTGGGGTCTGGGAGGGTTTATTTGGGTCTGGGGTGTACAGGTGTTCTGCAGGGGTTGGGGTGCGTCAGGGCCTGGGGGTTTTTATGGGTCTGGGGGGGCTTATTGGGGTCTGGGGGGGTACATGGGGTTGTCAGGGGTTGGGGCGCATCAGGGGCCGGGGGTTTTATTGGGTCTGGGGGGGTCCAGGGGGTCGGCAGGCATTGGGGTGCACTGGGGTCTGGGAGGCTATGTGCTCTGGGGGGGACGATATTGGGCTCGGGGGGGCTCGGGGGGCTCCATGGGGCGCAGGAGGCCCGCGGGGGCTCCCCTGGGGTGTGTGTGGGGGGGTGTCCGGGTGCTGGGGGGGGTCCCTGCCCACGCTGCGCCCCCCAGGACTGCCTGGCCAAGGAGTCGGTGATCCGCCCCGAGAACAACCAGGTCATCAACCTCACCACGCAGTACGCCTGGTCGGGCTGCCAGGTGCGGGGGTCCGGGGGCCCGGGGGGGGGGGCCGGGGGGGGGGCCCGGGGTGGGGGGGCCCCCCGGGCTGACGGTCCCCCCCCCCCAGGTGCTGCTGGAGGACTCGGTGCGGTACCTGAGCTGCGCCAGCGGCCGCAGCTTCCGCTCCGTGCGCGAGCGCTGGTGGTACGTGGCCCTCAGCAAATGCGGGGTGAGTGTGTCCCCCCCCACCCCGACCCCCCCAGGGGGCCCCCCGGACCCCCCCGGCCCCCCCTGACCCCCGGCCCCCCCCCCAGGGCGACGGGCTGGAGCTGGAGTACGAGATGGTGCTGACGAACGGGAAATCCTTCTGGACCCGGCACTTCTCCGCCGATGAGTTCGGTGCGGCCTCAGCCGGGGGGGGGCGCGGGGGGGCTATGGGGGGCTATGGGCGGGCTGTGGTGTGGGGGGGCTATGGGGGGGCTATGGGGGTCTGCGGTGCGGGGGGGCTATGGGGGGCTATGGGCGGGCCGTGGTGTGGGGGGGGTTATGGGGGGCTATGGGGGTCTGTGGTGCGGGGGGGCTATGGGGGGGCTATGGGCGGGCCATGGTGTGGGGGGGGTTATGGGGGGGCTATGGGGGTCTGCGGTGCGGGGGGGCTATGGGGGGCTATGGGCGGGCCATGGTGTGGGGGGGTTATGGGGGGGCTATGGGGGATCTGTGGTGGAGGGGGGGCTATGGGGGGGCTATGGGGGTCTGCGGTGCGGGGGGGCTATGGGGGGGCTATGGGGGATCTGCGGTGCGGGGGGGGCTATGGGGGGTCTGCGGTGCAGGGGGGGCTATAGGGGGGCTATGGGGGTCTGCGGTGCGGGGGGGCTATGGGGGGCTATGGGGGTCTGTGGTGTGGGGGGGTTATGGGGGGGCTATGGGGGTCTGCGGTGCGGGGGGGCTATGGGGGGGCTATGGGGGTCTGCGGTGCGGGGGGGCTATGGGGGGTCTGCGGTGCAGGGGGGGCTATGGGGGGGCTATGGGGGGTCTGCGGTGCAGGGGGGGCTATGGGGGGCTATGGGCGGGCCGTGGTGCAGGGGGGCTATGGGGGGGCTATGGGGGTCTGCGGTGGAGGGGGGGCTATAGGGGGGCTATGGGGGATCTGCGGTGCGGGGGGGGCTATGGGGGGGCTATGGGCGGGCCGTGGTGTGGGGGGGCTATGGGGGGGCTATGGGGGTCTGCGGTGCGGGGGGGGCTATGGGGGGCTATGGGCGGGCCATGGTGTGGGGGGGGTTATGGGGGGGCTATGGGGGATCTGCGGTGGAGGGGGGCTATGGGGGGGCTATGGGCGGGCTGTGGTGTGGGGGGGCTATAGGGGGGCTATGGGGGTCTGCGGTGCGGGGGGGGCTATGGGGGGGCTATGGGGGGGCTATGGGCGGGCTGTGGTGTGGGGGGGCTATGGGGGGGCTATGGGGTCTGCGGTGCAGGGGGGGCTATGGGGGGGCTATGGGGGGGCTATGGGGGGGCTATGGGCGGGCTGTGGTGTGGGGGGGCTATGGGGGGGCTATGGGGGTCTGCGGTGCAGGGGGGGGCTATGGGGGGCTATGGGCGGGCTGTGGTGTGGGGGGGCTATAGGGGGGCTATGGGGGTCTGCGGTGCGGGGGGGGCTATGGGGGGGCTATGGGCGGGCTGTGGTGTGGGGGGGCTATAGGGGGGCTATGGGGGTCTGTGGTGCAGGGGGGGCTATGGGGGGCTATGGGCGGGCTGTGGTGTGGGGGGGCTATAGGGGGGCTATGGGGGTCTGCGGTGCGGGGGGGGCTATGGGGGGGCTATGGGGGGGCTATGGGGGGTCTGCGGTGCAGGGGGGGGCTATGGGGGGGCTATGGGGGATCTGCGGTGCGGGGGGGGCTATGGGGGGCTATGGGCGGGCTGTGGTGTGGGGGGGCTATAGGGGGGCTATGGGGGTCTGCGGTGCAGGGGGGGCTATGGGGGGGCTATGGGGGGCTGCGGTGCAGGGGGTGTCGGGGGCCACCTCTGGGGTGCCCTGGTCAGAACTGGGGGGGCTCACGGGGGATGCACAGGAGGTAAATCCACCCCCCCCCGCACCCCCCCAGGCATCCTGGAGACGGACATCACCTTCCTCCTCATCTTCATCCTCATCTTCCTCGTCTCCTGCTACTTCGGCTGTGAGTGTTGGGGGCCGGTGGGGGCTGTGCTGGGGGGGGGGTCGCGGCGCTGATGCCCCCCCCCGGGCCCCCCCCAGACCTGCTGAAGGGCCGGCAGCTGCTCCACACCACCTACAAGATGTT
>NW_026990342.1:0-16746 GCF_963921805.1 Phalacrocorax carbo | reverse complement strand
GGGGCACGGGAGGGTCACTGGGGGGGTACTGGGGGCTTGTGGGGGGTTTTGGGGGGCACTGGGGGTCATTAGGGATCTTTGGGAGGGTCTTGGGGGCACTGGAAGGGTCTCTGATTGCACTAGGGATACTGGGAGAGTTACTGGGGGCACAGGGAGCCATGGGGGGGTCACTGGAGGGTTACTGGGGGGTACTGGGAGCCATGGGGGGCACTGGAGGGTTACTGGGGGGTACTGGGAGCCATGGGGGGCACTGGAGGGTTACTGGGGGGCACTGGGAGCCATTGGGGGACACTGGGAGCCATGGGGGGGCACTGGAGGGTTACTGGGGGGTACTGGGAGCCATGGGGGGGGGCACTGGAGGGTACTGGGGGGCACTGGGAGCCCCCCCCCCTCACTCCACCCCCCACCCCTCCCCCCGCAGGCACCGAGCCCCGTTTCCGCCGAGGGGGGCCGCACCGTCACTCCATGCCTGAACTGGGGGCCGCCCCCCCCCCGCCCCTCCCCCGCCCCCCCCGCCACCCCTCCCCCTGCCCCCCGCGGACCCTCCCCCCGCGTCACCTTCCGCGACCCCCCTCCCCCTCTCCCCGCCCCCGCTGGGGGGACCCAGGCGCGGGGGAGGACCCCACCCCCCCCGGGTGGCTTCCGACGACGCCCCAAATTTGGGGGGGGCGGGGGGTGCGGCGGGGGAGGGGCAGCCGACCCCGCTGGCCTTCGTCCTCCTCCTCTTCCTCCTCCTCCTCGGACGACGGGCTCTTCCTAGGGGAGCCCATCCCCCTCCCCCCCCCAGTTACGCCCCCCCGGGGCCTCCCCCGGCCCCACCCCTACCCCCCAGCGCCCCCCCCGGCGCCCCCCCCCGCGACCGCGGTCTGCCTCCTGGCCTGAGCCCCGCCCTCCGCTGGTGACCTCTGACCCCAGCTGCGACCTCCGACCTCTGCCTGACCTCCACCAGCGACCTCTGACCTCCGCTGTGACCTCCGACCTCTGCCTGACCTCTACCATGTTCTTTCAACCTGTGCCTGACCTCTGCAGCGACCTCTGACCTCTCCCTGACCTCCACTGCGGCCTTTGACCTCCATGGCGACCTCTGACCTCTGCTGTGGCCTTTGACCTCTGCCACCATCTCCAATCCGTGCATGACCTCTGACCCCTCTGGGACCTCCCGGTGACCTCTGAACTCTCTGCTCCCACCTTTGACGTTTGGGATGTCTTGACTTCACGGTGACCTTTGACCTCGCCTGGGGCACCCCCCTTGGTGCTGACCCTTGACCTTTAACCCCACCTTGAGGCCTCCTGGGACCTTTGACCTCTGCCTGAGGCCTTGTCTTCCGCTTGGGACCTTGACCTTTGCACACTGCTGAGCACTTTTGACCTCTGACCTTTCACCTCAGGGGTCCCCCCCCAACCCCTGGACGTGGGTGTGACCTTTGCACTTTGACCCCGCTGCCCTCCCCCTCCCCCCCCCCGCGCTTCTTGCTGCGACCTTCCTCAGGGACCTCTGACCTCTGCACTGTGACCTCTGCCCTCGTGGCGACCTCTGACCCCGACGGGGGGTGGTGGGCTGGGGTGGGTGTGTGAAGCTTTAATAAAGGGGTGTGGCCCCTCCCGCCCCCCGCTGATGACATCACAGCCCTCGTGACCTCATGGGCAGGAAGGCAGGACCCTGGGGGGGGGGGGTGTGTGGCTCCCTGATGACATCATTGCCGTCTGATGACATCACCACCCAAAAATGGGGTTGGAAAAAACCTCCCAAACCTTAAATAGCAAATTTGGGCCCACCCAAAAATGGGGGGGGGGGGGGGGGGGGAGGGGGGCAGTTATTGGTGTGTTACTGGTGTGAATGAGGCTCTGCCCCCCCGCAAGGGATCCCCCCAAATACACCCCCCCCCAGGAGCCCCCCCCCCCCAAGTGGCGTCTGTGGTCCGTCCGTCCGTTCCCCCCCCCCCCAAATAAACGGCGACCCTACAATAACACCGAGGGCCCGACAGGGACGCTTCCCCTCCCCTCCCGGGACCCCCGCCCTGCCCAAGATGGCGGCGCCCTGCCCCAAGATGGCGGCGCCCTGCCCCAAGATGGCGGCGCCCTGCCCCAAGATGGCGGCGCCCTGCCCCAAGATGGCGGCGCCCTGCCCCCAAGATGGCGGCGCCCATAAAGGAGCACCCAGCCGTTCACAGGGTTCTCTCGCGTACTCCCCGCCCCCTCCGCGTGACCGCGCGTTGATTGGCCGCGGAGTAAAAGAAAACGCGCGTCTCTATTGGCTGGGCGTGCGTCACGCGGCAGCGGCGGCGTCCAGTGTGCTGATTGGCTGCGGTAGTTCACGTGACCGGCGGAGAGGCGAGAAGCGGAGCGCGATCGCGCCGGAGCGTCCGGTCAGTGGCGGGAAGGGGGGGGGGGGGGGGGGGGGCAGTTTGTTACCGGGGTAACGGGGGCGGGGCTAAGTGGGTACGGGCACTTCCGGGAGGGGTGGGGTGAGGTTACCGGAGGGCTCCCGGAGGTGGTACCGGGGGGTCCTGGGGTTACGGTGTGGGTTCCCGGGGGGGGGGGGGGGGGGGCTCGGAGCTACCGGAGGGGTTCCCGGGGGGGGTCCCGGGGTTACGGTGTGGGTTCCCCGGGGGTGGGGGGGGCTCCGGAGCTACCGGGGGGGGTTCCGGGGTTCCTGGGGGGCCGGGGTCCCGGGGTTACGGTGTGGGTTCCCGGGGGGGGGGGGGGGGCTCCGGAGCTACCGGGGGGGGTTCCGGGGTTCCTGGGGGGCCGGGGTCCCGGGGTTACGGTGTGGGTTCCCGGAAGGGTCCCGGCGGGTTCCTGGGGCTACCGGAGGTGTTCCTGTGGGGGGATCCCGGAGGGGTCGCGGGGCTACCGGGCGGGTCCCGGCGGGGTTCTGGGGTTCCCGGGGGGGCGGGGCTGCAGGACCACCGAGGGCTCCCCGGTGCCATTCCCCCCCCCGCCCCCCCCCGCAGGCGATGCCGCTGCCCGTGGCCCTCCAGTCCCGCCTGGCCAAGCGGGGGCTGCTCAAGCACGTGGAGCCCGGTGAGGGGCGGGCCGCGTCGCGGGGGGGGGGGGAGGGGGGGACACGGGGCTCGGGGGAGGCTGGAGGGGGCCAGAGCGTGCCGGTGGTGCTCCGCTGCCCTGGGGGCGGGGCTTGCCATGGGGTGGGGCCCAGGAGTGGGGTTAGGGATGTGGTGGGGGCGGGGCCGGAGTGCTGTGGGGGCGGGGCCCGGCAGTGGGGTTAGGGCGTCGGGGGCGGGGCCAAGGGGGGGCGGGGCCAGGCGCTGGGGGTAGGGCTGCAGAGGTGGGGTGTTGCTGTGGGCGGGGCTGAGCACTGAGGGGGCGGGGCCGAGTGAAGGGGCGGGACCAGACAGATTAGCATTAGGACTGTGGGCGGGGCTAAGTGGTGAGGGGTGGGGCCAAATGCTGGGTTAGGGCTCCAGGGACGGGGTGTGGGCGGGGCTATGTGATGAGGGGGCGGGGCTAAGAGCAAGGGCAGGGCCAGACATGGGTTAGGGATGTGGCTGTGGGTGGGACTGAGCACTGAGGGGTGGGGCCTAGCATTGGTGGAGGCGGGGCCAGGGGCTGGGATGTGGTTGTGGGCGTGGCTAAGTGCTGAGGGGGCGGGGGCAGACACGGGTTGGGGGTGTGTGGGCGGGGCTGAGCACAGCGGGGGGGCTAGGCACCAGGGTTAGGGCTCAAGGCTGGGGCTAGGGTGGGGCCATGGGTGGGGCTGGGGGTGTGGCCAGCTCTTAGCCCCGCCCCCGGCAGAGCCAGAGGAGGAGATCATCGCGGAGGACTACGACGACGCCCACGTGGACTACGAGGCCTCGCGGCTGGAGGGGCTGCCCCCACCGTGGTACAAGGTCATCGACCCCACCTGGTGAGCCCCTATAGGGGCCATAGGGGCCCACGGGGGGGGGTGGGGGCCATAGGGACCTGCTGGGGGGGATATGGGGGCCATAGGGACCTGCTGGGGGGGGTGTGGGGGCCATAGGGACCTGCTGGGGGGTGTGTGGGGGACCTGCTGGGGGGGATATGGGGGCCATAGGGGCCCACGGGGGGGGTGTGGGGGCCATAGGGACCTGCTGGGGGGGGTGTGGGGGCCATAGGGACCCTTCCCAGGTGCCATGGGCGCTATAGACACTCTTTTCTGGGGGTGTAATGGCTGTAAAAAACTTCTTTAGGCATTATAGGGCCTATACGAACCTCTCGTAGTCCTATAAGGACCCTTCCCAAGCACTATAAAGGCTACAGGGGCCCTTTGCAGGCACTATAGGCACTATGGGGACCTTCCCAAGCCCTATAGAGACTACAGGAACTCCTTACTGCCACTATAGAAGGCTATAGAAATCTTTCTTGATCACTGTATGGGGTATAGGGATCTTTCTTGGGCACTGTAGGAGCTATAGGGCCCCTTCCCAGGGGCTATAGGAACCTTCTTGGGCTCTGTAGGAGCTATGGGGCCCCTTTTCTGGGGTTATAGTGGCCATAGGAACCTTCCTTGGACGCTATAGGGATCATCCTTGGGCACTATAAGAGCTATAGGGACCCTTACCAGGTGCCATAAGGGCTGTAGCAATCTTTCTTGGGCACTATAGGAACTATAAGGACCTTTCTTGGGCACTATTGGAGCATCAGGGAACCCTTCCAGAGGCTATAGGGGCTGTAAGGACCCTTCCCAGATGCTATAGGGGCTGTAGCAACCATTCTTGAGCACTATAGGGGGCTATAGGGCGCCTTCCCACAGGCTATAGGAGCCTTCTTAGGAACTTAGGTCCCCTTTTCAGGGGCTACAACAGCCATAGGAACCTTCACTTGGACACTATAAAAGCTATAGGCACCATTTCCAGGTGCCATAAAGACCTTTCTTGGGTCCTATAGGAGTTATAGAGAGCTGTGATGGGCACTATAGGGGCTGTAGGACCCCTTCCCAGGGCTATAGGAACCTTTCTTGGGCACTATAGCGGCTATAGGGCCCCGCCGCAAGGGCTGTAAGAACCTTTCTTGGGCACTACAGGAGTTATAGGGCCCCTTTCCGGGGCTATGGGGGCTGTAGAAACCTTCCCTGGGCGCTATAGGGGCTGTAGGGCCCCTATAGGGCCCGCTATAGGATCCACCCGGCCCCACAGCGGGCTGCCCTACTACTGGAACGTGGAGAGCGACCTGGTGTCGTGGTTGTCCCCGAACGACCCCAACTCCGTCATCACCAAAGCCGCCAAGAGACCCAAGGGGGGGCAAGGTGAGTCCAGGGGGGGTGTCCCCCAAATCGGGGGGGGGGGTTTGGGGGGTGTGTGTCCCTCCCCCTTCCCCTGACCCCCAGGCCCCCTCCCCCCCCCCATTTTGGCACCAGCAGAACCTGAGGAACCCCCCGAGCGGGGCTACGAGAAGGAGGAGCCCCCCCGAGAGCGGCGCTTCCACCGGCGCGACGAGCTGGCGCCGTACCCCAAGAGCAAGAAAGGTGCGTTTGGGGGGGTGGGGGACCCCCCCTCAATTTGGGGTGGGGCTGCGACTGTTTTGGGGGGGGGTTACCCCAAATTTGAGCCACGCCAACCCCCCCCCCCCCCCTTTTCCCACCCCAAAAGGCAGCCGCAAGGACGAGGAGCTGGACCCCATGGACCCCAGCGCCTACTCGGACGCCCCCCGGTAAGTCATTTGGGGGGGGGTTTAGGGGGGTCCTAAATTATTGGGGGACCCCTTGTGACCCTTCCCCCCCATATTTTCACCAGGGGGACGTGGTCAACGGGGCTCCCCAAGCGGAACGAGGCGAAGACGGGGGCCGATACGACGGCGGCCGGGCCCCTCTTCCAACAACGCCCCTACCCCAGCCCGGGGGCCGTGCTGCGAGCCAACGCCGAGGCGTCCCGCGGCAAGGAGTGACCCCCCCAAATCCCCCCCCCGGGCCCCCCAAATCCCCGGGGACCCCCCCAAACCCCCCCCATGGGCCCCCCCAAATCCCCAGGGACACCCCCAACCCCCCCCAAATCTCTCCCTTTGGTGGAATAAACGCTGCTGCAGCGCCACGGTGGGTGGAGTAAAAAAGGGGGGGGGGGTGTTTATTGGAGGGGGGGGTGTCGCACGCGCGTGTGCGAGGGTTTGCACGAGGGGACGGCCTCGCACGGGTCTCTCAACCCAAGAGGCTGAGGCGACACAGGTCCTCGCACGAGGGGCCTTCCTCCTCCTCCTCGCACGCGGGGCCTCGCACGCTCACCTCGGCACGGGAGGGGCCTTCCTTGCACAGGGGGGCTTCCTCTTCCTCACACGAGGGGGCTTGCACGCGTGTCTCCTCGCACGAGGGTCCCTCCCCCTCCTCGCACAAGGGTCCTTCCTCACACAAGGGTCCCTCCTCCTCCTCGCACGAGGGTCCTTCCTTGCACAAGGCTCCCTCCTCCTCCTCGCACGAGGGTCCTTCCTCGCACAAGGCTCCCTCCTCCTCCTCGCACGAGGGCCCCCGCCCTCCCGCCAGCCGCTGGTGGCGGCGCAGGAAGCACGCCCGGGCGTAGGGGGGGGCGATGGGGGGCGCGGGGGGGGGCACGTAGCTGTAGGGCTTCTCCGGGGCCAGCTGGGGGGGGGAGAGGAGCTCCCAGTTCCTCCCAGTATATCTCACCAGTGCTGGAGGCTGAGGGAGTCCCCCAGTTCCTCCCGCCCCACAACCATAGCTGTAGGTAAAGCATCTCCCAGTACCTCCCAGTGTATCCCAGTAACCTCAATTTCTGCAAAAAACTCATAGGATTTCTCCCAGTATATCCCAGTTCCCCCCAGTAACCGCAGGGAGTAGATACAGGTTCTCCCAGTACCACCCCATAACCACAAGAGGCAGATAAAGGGTCTCCTACCATGCTCCCAGTATATCCTAGTGCCGCCCTAAACCGGCAATATATAGACAGGAGATCCTATAGGGACCCCCAGTACTCTCCCACTATATCCCAGTACCCTCCCCGTATTTCCCAGTGCCACCCCATACCTAAAAGAGGGTCTCCCAAGACCCTCCTAGTGCCTCCCAGTTCATTCCAGGCCTTGCAGGAGGCTCTAAGGGTTCCCACGGTTTCCCCAGTGCCCCCCAGTAGCTCCCAGTTTACCCCAGTACCTGCAGGGGGTAGGTGCGGTCGGGGTCGTAGGCGCTCAGGTCGCCGCAGGCCACGAAGGGGACGATCACCCGCGAGGGGCCCGAGAGCTGGGACAGGGCCAGGCCTGGGGGAGGGGGGACATACAACACATGAGGGGGGGCCCCAAACCACCAGGGACCCCCCAGCCCCCAAAACCCCCCCACCCCCTGCCCAGGGACACCCCCCCGAGGATCCCAAAATGCCCCAAGGAATCCCCCACTCCCCAGGGACAGCCCCCCCCACCCCCAAATCCCTAGGGACCCACCAATCCCCCCCAAGGACACCCTAGAGACCCCCAAAATCCCCAGAGATATCCCAAAAACCCCAAGGACCCCCCAAATCCCTCCACAGACCCCCAAAGCCCCCAGGGAACCCCGCAATATCCCTTAAAGATCCCCAAAACCTCCCTAGGGACCCCCCCAGACTTCCCAGAGATACCCCAAAAGCCCCCCAAGGACTCGCTCCAAATCCCTCCAGGGACCCCCCCCCCCCAGTATCCCTTAAGGACCCCCCCAAACCCCCCCAATGATCCCTCCAGGGACCCCCCAAACTCCCTAAGGACCTGCCAACCTCCCCCTTCCCCAGACCCTCTCAAAATCCCTCCAGGGACACCCCAATATCCCTCAAAGACCCCAAAACCATCTAGGGACCCCCCAAACCCCTTCCCCTCCAAGGACCCGCCCCCCCAAAATCCACAAACCCCCTCCAGCGACCCCCAAAGCCCCCAAGGACAACCCCCCACCCCAGAATCCCCCAACCTCCCAGACACCCCAAAATCCTCTCAGAACCCCTCCAAAAAGTACCCAGTATCTCCCCCAAAATGCACCCAGGGACCCGCCAACCCCCACAAGGGACAGCCAGAGACCCCAAAATCCCCCCGGAGACCCCAAAACCTCAGGGACCCCCCCAAAACCTCACCAGCATCGGGGTCAAGCAGGGGGTTGTCCATGGTGGGGACGTAGCCTTCGGGGGGGCTGTAACCACGGCAGACGACGAAAGCCTCTGGGGGGGTGGGGATGATACAGGGGAGGTGTTGGGGGGTTCCCCAAAAGCCGGGGGGGTTCCCCAAAAAGCCGGGGGGGGGGGGTGGTCCTCACCGATGCTGGAGTTGCGGCTGCTGCGGGGCTTGGCGCAGGTGACGTCGGGGAAGAAGAGGCGCAGTTGGGCGTAGAGCAGCGTCACCTCCTTTCCCCGGAAAATCTGGGGGTGGGGGGGGGGTCAGCGCACCCCTTTTTGGGGGTGGGGGGGCCCCCACACTGACCCCACCCCCAACACGGACTTACTTTAGCCACAAAGGTGCCCCCTTTTTTCAAGACGTGGGTGGTGATGTTCAGCGCCTGGTGGAGTTAAGACACACACACCCCCCCCCGAAGGAGTTTTGGGGGGGAATGTGGGGGTTTTGGGGTGTCCCCCCCGGGTCAGGGGACCCCCAGGGACTGTGTGGGGGTCTCACTGGGGGGTTGGCGGGGGATTTAACCTCACTTACCGCCAACAGTAGCTGAGCTTGGATGTATTCGTCCAGGTCATGCAGCCCCGTCACTGGGGGGGATGTGTGTGGAATTTGGGGTTCAGTGGGGTTAAAAGCCCCCCCCCAACTTCCAGCCCCCCCAAAACTCACCATCAGGGGCCCCGTCGCAGACCACCAGGTCGGCCGGCTGCCCCTCGAAGTGGCGTTGGATCTCCTGGGCCGTGGAGACCTGGGGAGGGGGGGCAAACGGGGGGAGAAATGGGGGTCCCCAGAGGGAGATATGGAGTCTTGGGGGGAAATGGAAGGTTGGGGGTGTCTCTGAGGGGGGGGGTGGGGGGGAGAATTGGGGTCTGGGGGTGCCCGTGGGGGGGGGGAAATGGGGATTTGGGGGGGCCTGAGAGGGATAAGTGGGGGCTGGGGGCGCCCTGGGGGGGGATAAATGGGGTGCTGGGGGGATCACGGAGGGCTACAGGGGTTGGGGAGGGTTTGTAGGGGCAGGACCCACGTTGGGGATGGGGGGGTTTGTGGGGGGGCATGGCATGGGGGTTTGGGGCAGCTGTGGAGGGTTTGGGGGGGCCTGGGGGGGATAAATAGGGGTTGGGGGGGCCCTGGGGGGGAAATGGGGGCTCCCCATGGGTCTGGGGGGGGTCACAGGGGGCTATAGGGGTTTGGGAGGGTCCGTAGAAGCAGGACCCACCCTGGGGATGGGGGGTTTGGGGGGGGCTGTGGAGGGTTTTGGGGGGGGGCACCCACCTTGGTGATGTCCCCCTGGATCTGCAGCACCCCCGGGAGGGGGGCCATGGCCTGGAGATCCACCGCCACCACCTGCACCGGGGACCCCGGGGCCCCCCTGGAGGGCGGTCAACCCCCAATAACCCCCTGGGACTCCCATTACCCCTCTGGGACCCCCAGTACCCCCCCACATCCACCCTGACCCCCAAACCACCCCCGGCGCCCCCCAATCTCCCCCCACTGCTGCTCCTCACAGCTGCTCCAGGGACCCCCAAAATACACCCCCCAAGCTCTCCCAGGCCCCCAAACTGGGACTCCCAGTCCCCCTCAGCCCCCCCCAAACTGGGACTCACAGTCCTCCCAGAGCCTCCCCAGTCCTTCCAACTGGGACACCCAGTCCCTGTCAGTCCCTCCAATCTGGGACTCCCAGTCCCCCCAGCCCCCCCAAACCAGCCCCCCCAGCCCCCAAACTGTGACTCCCAGTTCCCCCAGTCTCCCTCAGCTCCCCAGACTGGGACTCCCAGTACCCCCAGCCAACCTCAGCCCCCCCAGACTGGGAATCCCGGTCCCCCAGAGTCCCCCAAACTGGGACTCCCAGTTCCCCTCAGCCCCCCAAATGAAGACTCCCAGTCCCTCCAGAGCCCCTCAGCCCCTCTAGCCCCCAAGCTGTGACTCCCAGTCCCTCCAGCACCCCCAAACTGGGACTCCCAGTCCCCCCACCAACACCCACCTCAGCTTGCGGCTCAGCACCTGGCTCCAGCTCCCGGGGGCCGCGCAGAGATCCACGGCGCGTTGCACGCCTGGGTGACACCGGTCACTGGGGGTCCCCCTCCCCGGATCCCTGGGCCCCCCCCCCCGGGCCCCTGGGTCCCCCTCCCAGTAACCCCATACCCTGAAAGAGCTGGAAGCGCTGGTCGAGCTGGAGCAGCTTGAAGGCGCTGCGGGCGCGCCATCCCTCCTCCTTGGCCAGGCGGTAATAGATATCGCGCTTATCCTTGGAGGAACGGCCCATGGTGGGTTTCTGTAGGTCCTACCGTAAACAAACCCGCTGTTTACGTTAGGGGTGGTAAAAAATAAGGGGGAACCAGCGGTTCCAGGCTTCCCCCACGGGTTACAAAAAACCTTGTAATTTATTTAATGCCTATAATTTACTAAACCCGCTATAAAACATCCGTAATGCGGTTATTTGCGGTCTTGTTATAGTGTACGTCCTCCCATAAACCATCACTGAAGTAGTGCGCATGCGCAATCCCCCCGCGCACGCGCATTACTTCCCTCCCGCAGTGGCGCATGCGCATTACCCCCCGGTTCGGCGCATGCGCTGCAGAGCACAGCGCGCACCTCCGGCCCTGCGCATGCGCCATGGCCCCCCCCCCCGGTAATCGGTAGCCTCCCCAGCCCCCTCCCCTGCCGCTGTCTTACCGAATAAAAAAAGGACTCGCGAGCACACCGGGGCGCCCGGAGAGGAACCGGAGGGAGCGGGACGAAAGAGGCGACGGGAAGCGGTAGAGAAGCGGTGAGGGGAAGGGCGGGCGCAACGCGCATGCGCGAAGCCGTGAGGGGAATGAGGTGGGGGGGACGCGCGCGAGCGCGTGGGGCTGGTTTGCCGCCGTTTCCCCAGCGCGCATGCGCGCGCCGCGGGGCATGCTGGGACCTGTAGTCCGCGCTCTATAGGGATATATAGGGGACCCCCCCCCCCTATCGTGAGGCACACACCTTCCCGCCATGCGATAGGCGCGATAGACCCCCCGGATCCGGTAACGCAGCGAAAAAATTCCCTTTATTTCCCAATATATCGCCCCAAAAAGCATTCCCTTGGCCGGCGCGCGGGGTGGGTGTGTCTCCCCGTGAGGAAACTGAGGCACGAACGGTTCGAGGCACTTGCGAAGGCGGTTTTTTTTTTGGGGGGGGGGGGGGGGGGGCGGGGGGCACCCGCTTGAGAGACACCCCCCCCCCACATACCCCTATACCCCTCCCGGGGGGACCCAGGCGTCCGGGCCCCTCCCCACCCCCCTCAATAATTTAAGGCGCCCCCCCCCCCCGCCGAGGGAGGGAGGGGGGAGTTTTGGGGTGTCTTGCTGCGGATGGGGGGGTGTCACGCGCCATCCGGGGACTCTGTGGGGGGGCACACAAAGGGGGGGGGATTAGGAACCCCAACTGGACCCCAGTTACCCCATAGGGCAGCTTCCTCCCTCCCAGTGTCCCCCACAGGGCAGCCCCCCTTCCAGTCCCTCCCAGTTCCCCCCTTAGGGTAACTCCCCCCACCCCACCCCGTGCTCCCAGCCCCCCCCCCAGGTCAGCTCCCCATCCTGTCCCTCCCAGTTACACCCCATAGGGCAGCCCCCCTTCCAGTCCCTCCCAGTTCCCCCCTTAGGGTAACTCCCCCCACCCCACCCCGTGCTCCCAGCCCCCCCCCCAGGTCAGCTCCCCATCCTGTCCCTCCCAGTTACCCCCCATAGGGCAGCTCCCCCGCCCCACCCCGTGCTCCCAGCCCCCCCCAGTCAGCTCCCCCCGCTCCCAGTACGCACCGGAGGGGGCGGCGGTGTGGCCCTGCCGGGTGGGCAGGGTGATGTAGGCGTCGTAGCCCAGCAGGATCCCCGCCAGGAGCCCAAAGACCTTGGGGGACGGGGGGGTGGGTCAGAGACGCCCCCTGGGACCCCCCAACCCCCCCCCCCCCCCGCCCCCCAACCCCCATTCTCACCCCGGCTGTGATGCCGGCGCCGTCCCTGTGCCCGATGATGACGATGAGGGAGGTGATGATGAAGAGCAGGCACCCGCTGACACAGCGGATGAAGTCCTGGGGAACACGGACGTACAGACACAGTGTGACACGCAGACACACGCCCCCCCGCCCCCCCAAATACCCCCAAACCTCCTCCCAGCCCCACAAGTGCCCCCCCCAAACACCCCCAAGCCCCCTCCTGGCCCCCCAAGTGCCCCCACAAAACTCCCAGCCCCCCAAATCTCCTCTCAATCCTCAAGTGCCCCCCCCAAATATCCCCAAATACCCTCTCAGCCCCCCAAACCCCCTCCTGGCTCCCCAAGTGCCCCCCCCCAACACCCCCAAACCCCCTCTGAGCCCCCAGGTGCCCTCCCAAACACCCCTAAATCCCCTCCCAGCCCCCTGAAACACCCCCAGCCCCCTCCCAGCCAAACAAGTGCCCCCCCCAAACACCCCCAAGCCCCCTCCTGGCCCCCCAAGTGCCTCCCCAAACCCCCTCCTATCCCCCTGAGTGTCCCCCAAGCCCTCTCCTGGCCCCCCAAGCGCCCTCCCAGCCCCCTGAGCGTCCCCCAAGTGACCCCTCCAAACACCCCCAAGCCCCATCCTGGCCCCCCAGGTGCCCCCCCAACCCCCTCCCAGCCCCGGAAGTGCCCCCCCCAGCCCCCCCCAACCCCCTCCCAGCCCCGGAAGTGCCCCCCAAACCCCCTCCCAGCCCCGGAAGTGCCCCCCCAGCCCCCCCAAACCCCCTCCCGGCCCACCAGGTGCCCCCCACTCACAGTCCAGCCCCAGTGGATGAAGGGCAGGCGGGGGGGCAGGCGGATCCCCCAGGCCAGCAGCAGCAGGGCGGCGAAGATCAGCTCGCAGACGGCCAGCCCCGTATAGCCCGGCGTGTGCGACGCCCCATAGCACACCAGCACCAGCACGCACAGCGCCTATGGATCGGCCACCTATAGCGCCTACACGGCCCCTCCGGGGAGCGGGGGCACGCTGCGCCCTCAGCCCACCCTGGGGGGCTCCCCATTCCTGCACAGTCCCCCGGGCCTATAGCCCCCCATACCCTCCTTATGCTGCCCTCCAGACCCCCTATAGCGCCTCCTATAGATCTTCCATACTGCCCCCCATAGACGCTCCATAGCGACCCTTGTAGAGCCTCATATATAACTTGTGTGACACACCCTATAGGGCCCACAGGGCCTCTTACACCCTGTAGGGTGCCCTCTATAGGTCTGTGATGTCCGCTTTAGGGTCCCTATACCATTGCCTGTAGGTTGCTATCGTTTTCTATAGGTGCCCCGTGGCCCTGCTGTAGGTGGCCATGGGGGACTCTATAAGCTTTCTGTAGAATACCCTATAGATTTTTTACAGGGCTCCTTATGGAGCTCCCATAGTTATGGATATATATAATATAAAGTCAGAACCTATAGGCTTCCTATAGACCGCCCATATCGGCGCCTATAGCACACCCTATAGACTCCCATAGCGTCCCCTAGAGGTACAGGGCGCTATACGGTTCCTTATACCACTGCTATATCATTGTCTACAGGTTACTATAGATACCCTATAGAGCTCCTGTGGCGCTTCTATAGCGTTACCTATAGAGCGCCTATAAGGTTGCCCAAAGGGCTCCTATAGCACTGCCCATAGGGTCCTCTATAGGGCACTGTGGGGCCCCCTCACCGGGCGCCCATAACGTCCCTCTATAGGTCCCTGCAGGTTGCTTATAGAGCTGCCATAGGGTCCCCTTACGGGACGCCTGCGGCACGCCGCGCCAGGCCCCGCCCCCGGCCCCGCCCCCCCGCGCGTGGGCGGCGGGACAAGGCACCGCTGTGAGGCGCGGCGGGGAGGGGCGGGGCAACAAGCGCCATGGCAACGGCACAGCCGCGCCCTTAAAGGGGCGACGGCGTCGGGTTGGGCCCCGCCGAGCGCTTCGAGGGGCTCTTAAAAGGGCAAGGGCAGATACGGGGGTCTTAAAGGGGCAAGGGCAGGTAGGGGAGTCTTAAAGGGGCAGGCTCCCTCGATTCCCATAAAGGGGCAGCGCACCGGCTGTGACGCACAGAAGGTGGCGGGAAGGGGTGAGCCCCACCCTGCCTGCAGCCATAACGGTTGGCATGAGGATCCGGGCACCGCCCAACCCCCCCCCCCGCACCCCCCACCCCCCACCCGGGAAGGGATGCAGGCATTCGGGGTGTGCCGCCCGCCCCCCCCCCCAATTTCAAACCAAGGCTCTGTGCCAATCAGGGAGCGGATTCCTCCCCGCTGCCCCGCCCTCCGTTAACCCCTTCGCTACCACCTCATTCGCAAGGGCGTTGTCCCTCTACGTGCCCAAAAATGGGGGGGGGGGGATGCATGCATCCCCCTGGGGGAAAAGGTTGGGGGGAAGCAGGGACCCAGGCGTGCGGGCATCCCCCACCTCCATGGGTGTCATCCCCCCCAGATTAGGGACCGTTGTACCCCCTCCAAAGGAGCAATGAGGCATCGTGCTCCCCCGAAACAGGGACCCAAGCACCCTAGTGCACACCACACCCACACCCCCCCCCCCAAAAAAAAAGGGGACCCAAGCGTTAGGGTACCCCTCCCCAGGGGGGGACCCATCATCCCCGCCCCCCATGCGGCAGCAGCTCCTCCTGGGGCTCCCCCCCGGTCCCAGGGGTCCCCTCCCTCCCCTCCCCGGGGATTCCCCCCCCACCCTCCGGGGGTCCCCCCCACCCCATCCCCGGGGTCCTTACGATCTCCCCGATGAGCACCAGCCCCTTGTGGGTGCGGCTGAAGGCGAGGCAGGTCTGGGGGCAGCTCTGGGAGCTGCCAGCCTCCATGGTGGGGCGGCGGTACCTGGAACGGGGGGGGGGGGGGGAGCCCCGTGGGGGGGGGAGCCCCAGAGAAGGGCGGGGAGCGGGCCCCGAGGGGCGGGGCCTGGCGGCGGGGGCGGGGCCAGGCGCGGAGGGAAGCGGTGGGGAAGCCTCTGAGTGGACGCTGAGGGGGCCCTCAGGGGGCGGGGTTTAAGGGAGGGGGCGGGGTTTAGAGCGGGGAAGCCCCTCTCTGTGACTGGAGGGGAAGCGGGAACGCGGGTGGGCGGGGCTTAAGGCAGGGGGAACCCCTAGCGATTGGGGGTCTGAGGGGCGGGGCTTGTAGGAGGCGGGGTTTGGAGCAGTGAAATGCTTTGGGAAGTGGGTGGGGGCGTGGCTTGGAGGGGCGGGGTTTGTAATTGGGATGTCCCCTGGGATTGGTGGAGGCGCTGGGGAAGCCCCTAACGGTGGTGGCGCGGGGCTTTGGAGGGGGCGTGGCCTCATCGGGGGCGGGGCTTAGGTGTGTTCGGATGGGCGGGGGGGAATCCTTGGGGGGGAGAGGGTTGGGGGGGCCCTGGGGGCGGGGGGGGGGGTAGTTGGGGAGCCCCAGCGGTGGCTGGGGGGACCCATTGGGAATTAGGGGGTCTTTGGGGGGCTTTAGAGAGGTCTGGGGGAGTCCTGGGGCTGCTGGGGGGGTCCCGGATGGATACTGGGGTGCTCCGGGGGTCCCAGGTGGGTGTTTGGGGGTCCGCCAGGGGGGGTGTCCACCCCCCGCTCCTTTCCAGAGCTGTTGGGGGGGGCCCCCCCCTTTCTTTTGGGGTGACTCAATCGGCAGGATGTGGGCAGCACCCCGCCCTGCCGGATGTCGGGGGGGGGGGGAATGACTCAGGGAGGCACCCGTGGGGGGTCCCCAAAAAAGGGGAGAGGGCAACCCCCCCCCATGGGACCCCAAAAAATGGGGTGGACCCACATTCCCCCCCAGTGAATGGGGGGGGGCCGTTGTGTAGCTTGAAGGGCGGCCCCCCAAAATGGAGGGTTCCTTCCAGTTTAAGGGGGGTAATGGAGGGTTTGGGGGGGCTCCGGGATGTGCCGAGGGGTTTGGGGGGGGCCGATGGGGGGTTTGGGGGGGCTCCGGGATGTACCGAGGGGTCTGGGGGGGCCGATGGGGGGTTTTGGGGGGGCTCCGGGATGTGCCGAGGGGTTTGGGGGGGCCGATGGGGGGGTTTGGGGGGGGCTCCGGGATGTGCCGAGGGGTTTGGGGGGCCGATGGGGGGATTTGGGGGGGCTCTGGGATGTACCGAGGGGTTTGGGGGGCCGATGGGGGGTTTGGGGGGGCTCCGGGATGTGCCGAGGGTTTTGGGGGGGGCCGATGGGGGGGGTTTGGGGGGGCTCCGGGATGTACCGAGTGTTTTGGGGGGGCCGATGGGGGGATTTGGGGGGGCTCCGGGATGTGCCGAGGGTTTTGGGGGGGCCGATGGGGGGTTTGGGGGGGGCTCCGGGATGTGCCGAGGGGTTTGGGGGGCCGATGGGGGTTTGGGGGGGCTCCGGGATGTACCGAGGGGTTTGGGGGGGCCGATGAGGGGTTTGGGGGGGCTCCGGGATGTACCGAGGGGTTTGGGGGGGCCGATGGGGGGGTTTGGGGGGCTCCGGGATGTACCGAGGGGTCTGGGGGGGGCCGATGGGGGGTTTGGGGGGGCTCCGGGATGTACCGAGGGGTTTGGGGGGGGCCGATGGGGGGGTTTGGGGGGGCTCCGGATGTACGAGGGGTTTGGGGGGGCCGATGGGGGGATTTGTGGGGGCTCCGGGATGTACCGAGGGGTTTGGGGGGGCCGATGGGGGGTTTGGGGGGGCTCTGGGATGTACCGAGGGGTTTGGGGGGGCCGATGGGGGGATTTGTGGGGGCTCCGGATGTACCGAGGGTTTTGGGGGGGGGCCGATGGGGGGATTTGGGGG